>NC_142165.1:81038039-81338307 GCF_029865625.1 Vigna umbellata | reverse complement strand
CAAACCCATAATTTACAATTTCTTTAATGTTTTCCCACTTTCATTTAATTTACTTTCCGGGCATTAAGGCTTTGTTCACTTGAATGGATTTGGGGGAGAGTGATTGAGGAGATTTGAGAGGATTTGAAGGTAAATTTTGTTGTTTATTTGATTGAATTTAGAGGTAAATGAAAGTGGATTTGGAAGTAAATTTTTTTAATTTGTCATGTTAATCAAATCCTACACTAATTCTCACAAACTTTACTTCCAAATTCACTTTCACTTACCTCCAAATCCACTCAAATAAACAATAAAAAAATTTACTTTCAAATCCTCTCAAATCCCATCAATCACTCTACCCCAAATTCATTCAAGTGAACAAGGCTAAAAGATTTCTATGTATAAACAGAAAAGAGAATCAACATTTATGGATTCAAATACAGAAAATATTCATGATATATAAACTTCCAAATCTCACACAAATCATCCAAATAATCACCAATTCAGAATTAAATTAACTCTACGTAAACAATTAATTGAATATGATAAGCTTCCCATACCTTAGTCTATTATAAAACTTCAAGGATACGCTTACTATCTTCTCAAAAATATATTTTTCTCCTCTTCAATCTCTCTGTCTCACTGTGCTCTCTTTTCTTTTTTTCTTAATTTTTTACGTACCTCTTTCTTTTACGCTTTCTTTCTTTTTATTTCTTGTTCAATAAGTTCTTATTTTATTTTTAAATTAAATTATTTTATAACTTAAGAGTAAAGTTTTCTTATAAATCTATCTTCTTAGGATTTGAACTCACAATCATTCAATCCTAGACACACATTTCTACCAACAAGCCAACACATCATATTTACAATATAGAACCTCATAAATTTAACAACCATGCAATAACATGTGTTACACTTATATCCAAAAAAAAAATAAATAAATAGAATTTTATGTTCTACTCAATACTTGCACGCTACACCACACCTTTTGAACTCATGCAGATTTTGATAAAACGTATTCAAGCCTTATTTATAATCTTTACATTTTCACGGTCTTACATTGGCAGTTATGGCCAAAGTGTAATTTAGGTTTTTTTCGGATAAAGAATTATAAGACAACATGTTAGAAATGGGATAAGGGGTCTTGAAATTATTTTTCATGCACAAGGATTGATTAAGCTGATGCACATAGTCAGTCATTTAGGTAGGAGTCCTTCTAACTCTGATGGATCTTCTGTGATTGCGATGAGTTGTTGTTGTTGCTACTGTCAGTATTAGCCAGCTCAGTATGTCTCTGGTCATAGTGTCCCTTTCCATTGGTCCTTCAATGTCAATTAAATTGTAGTTGCATAGAAGGTTATTAAGAAATGTAGTTTTGTCTTCTTGTTGTTGGCTTTCCTGTTGTTTTGTTGGTCTTTATAAGGAAAAACATCTTCATAGAAGACTACGTAATTTATTTGAGTTTTTTAATTTTAAAATATAACTATGTAAAATGTTATTATATATTGTTATAAATGTTTTTTCTAATAAAATTTAATATCATTTATGATAATTTAATAATACATAATAACTAGTTAAGCAAAGAAATATAAATGCACATGAGTTATTTACTAAATATATTAATTTTTGTCAATTAATTATAGGTTCATAAAATTGAATGAAATACTCACATTGGCAATAGTAGAGTTACAATTAATATTTATGTAAGATGTTTAAATTTCTAAGTCTTCAAAAATTAAAATTAAGAAGCCATTACCGAGATGCCATTTAATTGTTGCGTTTACAGAATTATTGATCCATTAAATTTGGAAAATTATTTTTAGAACATTTTCAATATATTTTGTCTATATAGTGGGTCCAAAATATATGCTAAGTAATGTGATTTAACTAAACTTATTAAATTTTAACTAAACTTATTAAATTTTGAGATATATTTGTTGTTGTAAATATTTATATATTAGTATATTGATAGTATATGTAACTAATGTTGGTAGTTTAGTCAGGTCAGATTAAATTATGTCACTAGTTTTATTTTTATAGGAAAATCTCAAATCGATTCTCTTATTTTACGTATCTCAATTTTATTTATATTTTAGAAATTTGATGCAATCTAAGTCTTTTTCGTTAGTATTGTATTAACAACATTAAAAAAAGTGTCATTGTTTTTTTTTCAATTATTTTTAACATTTTTTTAAAAGATGAAATTTGTGTCATGTGCCAAGTTAACGTCGTGCCACATGGCTATAGATGTAGTAATGACAGTACCATGTGTCATTGTTACGTCAGGTGTCATTGTCTTAACCTCAATTTGGTTCATGTATTTTTATTTTGTCTCAAATTTAATCTTATTTTTTTTAAAATGATGCAATTGCGACCCTCACCAAATTGAAACAAAATTTAATTTTTGAATAAATGTTATACAAATATTTTTATTAAATATTTTTAACAAGATTACGTTTATTTTACATTAAAATATATTTAAAATTGTTTTTAAATTTTAAATTTATTTTTTTAAAATTTTTATAAAACTATTTAAAATTATTTTCAAATTTTATATTTAAATTTATAAAAATTTTATTTTTAAACCAGCTAAAATATTTGTATAGAAGTTATAAAAAATTTAGACATTTTAAAAATATACAACTATTTAAAAGACATGAGCCACAAGGCTAAAAAACCCTATAAATACACATAGTATTTCACAACAAATACACACACTCTCATACACTAATATAGATCATACAACTCTCTTACTAACTTAAGTGTCGGAGAGTTTTTATAGGTGGATCTTCCCATGTGTTATAGTCCTCAGGAAGCTAGATCAAGAGTAATTAAGCAACTTAGATCTTGTCATTTGTTTGATGGTCCGTACTTAGGATTTCGATAAGAATATTTGTCGCCCACCGTGGGGCCGATAACAAGGTTCTAAGTAGAACCATTGATCCCTTAAGCCCTCTATTGGGATTGAACGATCACTCCCCTTAGAGCTCGACTATGGGGCTTATGTTCCTACGACACTTAATAGTCCCACATCACTTAGAAGTCGAGACCTAGGGCAGCTTAAATAATTCTTCCATCCTCCAAGGTACCTTTTAATGAAAAAATGTTAATGGATCACAGGCTTCAAAGTGGATAATACCTCAAATGAGAGGTGAGTGACTCCTATGATATCACTCGACGGACTTAGGATCAAAACATTGACACCCACAATGAGCTCGATAAAACCTTTCCTCAAACTCACTCTTTCATGGTTACCACCCTAAGTCAAGCGCAATTGTCACATAAGTTGGAATCCAACCCGGTAACAACCCTTCAAAATCAAATACAAACACTAATGTAGCAAAATGAAGAATAACACAAGTGTTACAACTTCGAGCTCAAAGCCTTGTGCACCGAACACCAGGTAGATACCCAAGCACTAAACCAAATGTTGACCGCCTTGGAAAACAAAGATCCACCTTCACATTCCCGTCCTTGACAAAAGAAACCCTTGAGTTAGTAGTGCATACGTGGCACTCAACGGCAAGCGAAGAATCTCACATGTGAAATCATCATGGCAGGAGTAGGACCCCAACACGCCAAAAACACTACAAGGAAGACCCGCACAACCCCGAGCAAAGCACATCACTTTACCTCAATAAAGCCCCCAAGGGGACTACAGTCAACCTGCTCAACACAGATACAAAGAGATTGGAGCAGATCCCACTACTTGAGATAGGACCATGACACGTGGAAACATCGTAGCCCACGTCGAGTATAAGGGGTCAACAAACCCAAAAAACTCTACCGGAAGGACGACATACTTCTCATATATGCCCTTAGACTTATGATTTTCGAGATAGGACCACCTATTCATGCCCACTTGATGTCGAGAATTTTCATCTTTTTAAAAAGGGGATTAGGCCAACATCCTAAACAGGATTCTTATCAACATATGTAAATACAACTAAAGAACTGATTCAACCACCCATATGAAGGCTTATCTAATCTAGGTTAGTATTCATATTTAAGAAGAAAAGAGTTTTTTGCTGGATGTTTCTTACCACCTTGGAAGGACCGACCTTGGATTGGTATTATACACTACCCCCGTATTTAGTAGACTTCTTTAACGCGTTAAGTACCTTGTTCTGAGCTCAATTTGCTAACTGCAAAATTCTACCTACCTCATCGGCTGCCTTGAAGTACACAGAGTAGGGGGGAAACGAGACCCTTAGGCCCTTCATGGAAAGATTCACCATCGCAATGACCAATATCTTGGACTCTATTTGTAATTATGCATTCCTTGATCTGTGGTCTCCAACCCGGGCCTTTCTCTTATTCTCTTTTCATCAAAAGGTCAAATAACATAGACAACCTGAGAGAGAGCCACAAAGTACATGACCATAGAAGAAAACACCCAAGAGGGCAAAGAAGCCCAAAGTCCCAAGGAGAGAGAAAGGCATGAAGACCAATGTTGGAGACCGAGCTACGTCCCAATACAACCAGGGTATCCCTTGAATGCTAGTAAGGACACCATACTTAGAGAGACGTGTAACTTAGAGCTCATCCAACTCCCATGACCTCAGGAACCTATCATCAAAGCATAGGTCACGCCATGAAAAAATGTAGATACTTG
Source organism: Vigna umbellata (assembly GCF_029865625.1). NCBI lineage: Eukaryota > Viridiplantae > Streptophyta > Magnoliopsida > Fabales > Fabaceae > Vigna > Vigna umbellata. The sequence goes on along the minus strand of NC_142165.1, from coordinate 81,333,713 downwards.
ATGGATATCATCGAAGAGTTCATCCACTCTAGCACCTTAACCTAGTTTGTTTAATAAGGTAAAGATGGTTGAAGCAAGGGCTGAGGAGGGAGACGTCAAGGAAGAGGGCACAAAAAGGCTTTATATCACAAGACTAAGGACAATCAAACTAACCCAACATGAAACCCCTCCAAGTACAACAACTCACTTCGCCTCCATCCAACCTATGATTCGAAGTTAGATAATCCAGGCACAACTTAACCTTGCAAAGGTGAGGGGAAACATTCATACCATTGACGAAGGTTTCCCTAAAGGGGGAAGCTCCTGAGCGACACAAAGAAGATACCAAAAGAGCATTAACTTAGTGAGTCAATTCCCACCAAGGCGCTTGCATCTCGTAACCTTCATGGATGAAGATTTATGCATAGATGACCTAGATCAAGACGACACAATGGTCATCACAAAAACCATTGTCAATTGTCAAGTGCATAATATTTTATCAATCAAGGCAACTCGACTGATATCCTATTTTGGCTTGCCTTCCAAAAGTTAGACATCCCCACAAACTTAATCTGACCTACCCAGAACCCCTACTCGATGTTGTCGAAGAACGGGTCCACACCAAATGATATATTGATTTATTAATAACCTTGGGGATGCTAGAACCCCATCGCACTGTAATAGTATGATTCCTCATAGTGAAGGTGGACACATCGTGATTGGACAGAGAATGCTAAACAAGCTCGAACTCGTTGTGTCCCCTCCACACATGGAATTGAAGTTCCCGATCGAGGACCACTTATCCATTATCACCATCAAGGCAGATCCAAATAACGCAAGGACCTACTACGCCCTAAGCCTTAAAATGGCATCATATGCGCCCCTTACTAGCCTGATAGGCACCAGCATGACGACCCATGTAACAATAATAGAACAGTCTGCCTCATTATAGATAGAACCACACGACTACAAACAATGTGATCATGTTTGACTAATGTTGTCATATGAGTAAGGTTGACTTGAACGACACTACCCTTGACCTTGACCCAAAGCCAAGTTCCTAGAGGACAACCAACTTTCATTTGATGAGCTTATGCAGAACTACGCCTAGCGAACCCAACCATCTCAGCTCAAAAAGATTGATATCAACATAAGAGAGCCAATTTGCGGTCAAATAATAAAAGTTCTTAAACAGAACACAAATTTATTTTCCTAGTGCAAGGCCTTGGATTCTTATGCCATCATCTATCCATCCTTCTACAAGCCAAGCATATGGCCCAAGGAAAAATAAAGCTCGGAGAAGAGCACAAGGACACTGTCAACAAAGAAGGAATAATGCTCCTTAAAACCAATTTCATTAAAGAAGTCACCTATACCACATGGCTTGTCAACATTGTTGTTGAAATAGAATGACTTAGTTTCAATACCAAGAGGGGGTGAATTGATGAAACACAAAAATCAGAGTCTTTTAAAAATCTTTTTCACAAAAGGATGATCTTTAAAAAGTTTCTTGAATCGCAAGGAATAAGATTTTTTATGTGTAGCGGAAATAGTTGACTACGTGAAAACTAAAGTCGACTTAGAAAATTAAAAGTGCAAGGATAGAGAATTCAAACGCAGGTTTTATACTGGTTCGGCCAAACTGGCTACATCTAGTGTCCTTCCAATCCCAAGAAGCAAATGCACTATAATGGTCAAGGTTTTTACAACAAGGCTTTTATAACGACCTCCACGTCAAAATATAAAACACCTCTCTAACCCTCTAATCAAAATATAGGCATATACAAACAAAGAACAACAACAAGATGCCCCCTCTCCTGCATTCTTTAATCGCTTTGAACAATCCTCAAAGTCCAGAACGCCACACGTTCTCTTCCTGTAGTCACAACAAGGCAGCCACAATCTTCACAAGATTGAGAGAAGAAGTTGATAACGTATCAGACACCTCAAGTGCAGGTTGATCATCAATGCGCACAGATTCTTGCTCGTCAAGCAATCACCAAAGAATGAACACCTCGGTCTTTCTTGATGGATTCTTGGAGCTTTAGCACGTTCTACCAGAGATCAATAATCTGAGACAATTCAATCAAAACATTAGATTCACAAAAGTCTCTGCAGAAATCAAATTCCCGTCTATATATAGTTTTTTACAAAACTGACGCTCCTAAGTCGACTATGCTACTAATAGAGTCGATTATACTCAAACAGTTATAACAGTTAGTAGCAGTCAAACCAACTTAATTGATTTTGCATTTAATACAGCTGACTCACAATCAATGCTTAGTCAAAGATATAAAATATAATCGTTAGACATCACAAGCATTAACAGAATTTCAAAACATAACTAACTAAGTTGAGTAGCTTGCGCATACAGTCGACTTTGTAACACTTCATGCAGTTTTGAAAAACTTTCTTTCCAAAAATACTCATAGCACACTTTGAAAAAGTTTGTGCAAAGCCACGAGTTTTAATCGACTTACTTCATAATGAAGTCGACTTAAAACTGCTGTTTTGCCACATATTATAAGTTCAACCAAAGTGCATGTGGTTTTCCTTTTCTAAAACATATGTCATGCATTCACAGATAAGATCTCATGTAAAACACAGTGAATTGCAATAATGACAGAATCAACACAAACATGTTCTCAAATAATCATAAACATCAAAGCTATAAACATGTAACACATTTAACAACACATGTGTTATTAATTATGTGTTGTCATCATAAAAAACCAGAAGCTCTGAGATTGTAGGTTTAGCTAAACTAGTGCACTCCCTATCAACAATCTCAACAATTGTCATGGTGACGAAAGCCAACAACAAATAGCGCATGTGCGTTGATTACACCGACCTCTAAAGAACATGCTTAAAGGACACATACCCACTCCGTAACATTGATCGGCTTGTGGACAACACGGTAGGTTACAAGTTGTTAAACTTATTGGATGTGTACTTAAGGTACAACCAGATTCGAATGTACCTATAGTGGCAAAGTACATATGACGACAAGCGACATTCTATACTATCCAGAACGAGGAACTCTTCAGAAGAGGGTTTGTCTCACATCTAGTCAAGTTCCCGCATCAGGAATAGGCCCAATACTTCCACATGCGACGTGCATTCTACAACCTGATGCATGGTCTCGTGAGCACTAAGAGTTGGGTACTACTAGCCTATATTAAGATAAAATGGCCATGAATACATCATGAAGTGCAAAACGTTTAGCCAATTGCATTAGGTTCCTCTTGGAAAACTGCACACTGTAGTTGCTCCCCAGCCATTCACTATATGGGGAATGGACATACTGGATCCTTTCCCACTAGCAAAAGAGAAAGCCAAGTTTCTCATCATGATCGTAAACTATTTTACTAAATGCATAAAGGTAGAACCACCGGCCACCATCTCAACCCAACAAGTCCAAAAGTTGCTAGAAAAACATCATATGCTGAGATAGACTACCACAATCCATAGTCACTAATAATGATAGATAATTCATAGATGATAAGTGCTTGATATCAGTGAAATTCAATGTTTAATTAACACTTATCTTGTTTTGATTATGTATAAATGATATGACAACTACCCCAATTTTACTTGTTTTGTAGAAATACATTAATCCAAGGAGTTAAATCTCCAAATTGAAGAAAATATGAAGAAATCCAATCGCTTTTAGAAGAATTTGTCTTGTCACGGCTGGAGCAACACCTAAGGGCTTGAGCCACGAAGAAACCCATGGATGAAGGTTTCCTTGAGCCATTAGCTATAGCTTGAGCCTTAAAAAAAATGCTTCAATATTAAGCAACCATGAACAGATCTAGCCCAAAAGTTCATAACTTGAGTTAGGAAGGAAACTCACTAATGGAGGAAACCTCAACGCTTGAGCCGTGAGTAACTGCTTGAGTCGTGATGCGAGAGTCTAAAAATATATCCCTCTGGACAAATTCAAAAGGGAGGTGGAGCAAGAGAGAACTAGAGAGAGAAAAGACTTCGATCTTAGCCATCTTAGGGTGTGATTATAGAGAGAGGCTCTAGTGAATCTCTTACACATAATCCTTGTACTTCATAGACATATTCTTAGAGGATTAGGAGATGTTTTCCTCCTTCTTTGTTGTACGTCTTCCCATATTCATGAGGAGCTAAACCTTCATTGTTTTAGAGCATGATATAGCATATTCAAACTCTCTTGTATTCAATGCCACTTTCATTTTTGCAGTTTTCATTGGATTTAAAGTGGTTACTTGATTTATGCTTTATTATGGGCTGAATTGATCACTTATCCTAGTTGTAAGCGATCACTAACATGTTTCATACTAGACATGATGACGTACCCCTAGCCATGACCCAAGTACATTCAAGAAGAGCTAGAGTCATTTATGCAAGGTGAAGCAAAACTCTTTCTCTTAGGTCATCATGGAGCACCTATAATAGATTAGGAGTATTTAGACCTTGTATTCAGGGTTAAGTAGTGTAGGATTTCTTGTTAGGCCTTGTATTAAGGGCCAAGTAGTGTAGGATTTTTGAACAATCTTACTTAAGTTGTAGGGAAATATTTGTGCCTAGCTTAAGCTAATATTGAGTGATTAGTTTTGTAACCCTAGTTTGGTGGAGGGTGTTTTGTAACACCCCAAATTATGGGATTCCACGATTTTACAAAAAAACCGATAAATTTCAAAACTTTATCATAGTGTGGAAACTTATTTTTCAAAAACCTTAACCTTCCAACATGCATAATTTATTCAAAACATAATAGTTTCAAAAGCCTTGTCCAATTATATTATTCCATAAGTAATTAAAATGACTAATGAAATAAAACAACTACAAATACTTTATTTCAAAAGTCTATATCAAAAGAGCTTTTTTTAAAAAAAAAACCCCAAATCTTTCCCCCATCATCTCACAAATCTATCATGCATCTGGAACATCTGCAATATCATCTGCTCATGTATAACACATTATACGATCATCACCGATAATTTCATTCACAAACACACAAACACAGACATGTATGAGGTAAGCTACCGATAAAACAATCATAACAACAAGATACATACACACTTATTATATCAATCATAATCAAACACACAACAAGATACATACATACCTTCTGATTATATCAACCATAATCAAACACCTCATACATGGAAGTAATAATAATAGGATTCTTAATCTTCTAATATAAACAATTCAAACATAATGAATTATTCGATCATTGATCCTCGATCCTCGATCCTCGATCCTCGATCCTCGATCCTCGATCCTCGATCCTCGATCCTCGATCCTCGATCCTCGATCTTTAACCATTGATGTCATCTCCAACATCTCACACTTAGACCCCTGGTCTATCTACCCATTAACACCTTTGCTAACTACCTACTATAACCATTATAATAACATCACTATCAACATAACAACACTTGGAGCATCTCAAGTACCATGATCTTCATCATAGATACACCACCATCATGACTATCTTAGTCATAAACAACACCATGAGCATCACCACACCATAGCACCATGTGGAAAGAGTCTGTCTCACCCCTATATCCTACCTCATCGACTGTAACCGCTCCAACAACCCACTTGTAGCCTCTCCTACAGGACATTTTTAGCCTCCCCTACAAATATGCTCGAGTAGTCCCGCAATCCAGTTAAGGAACATGTAGTCCTACAACACAAGAACAAGGAACACACCTTTACCCCGACACAAGGAAGGCTCAATACCCAAACAACTCTTCCAATGCATACAAGGCAAAAGAAAGCACCTATCCGCAGATAGAACAAGATTTATGAGGTACAACAAGTAGACTTATCATCCACTTTCATGCTCCTCAATCACATACTTAGGTACATCCCAACACTTACCCGTGCTCCACTCTCAACCATAAGTCAAACTGACCCTAAACATAACCACTAACCTCAATCTTTGATTATCATCATGTCCACAGCTCCTTAGGCTTATCTTAGTAAAATTTATCCAGAAACATCGCACAAGAAAGGATAATCGATTATCATCCTAGATAATCGATTATTCCTGAACCCACACTAAAAAACCAACGTGTAGATAATCGATTATAACTAATGATAATCAAGTAGTGCCGAATCGAAACACATCTTGGACATGATTCAAGCATTCAAACATACATACATTAACCCTAGATCATGTGGAAACATACTTAACACATCATACATGCATTCAAGCATCACATACTTATGTAAACATACTCAAACACATATGATACATCACTTGAATCATCCAGATCCAAGCATTGACATGTTATACCCCCAATAAACCCAATTATACTGCATATGATTATTACCACACCCTTACTGATGGGGAAAAGGGAAAAAAATAATAGCAACTTAACAAAGAGTAATAATGCAGCAGAAATTTAATCCCCTTTCTTGTGAGAATCTGCGATGAGTACCAAACAAATAAAACAAAAACAAAATCCAAAACACAAAGAGACACCAACAATTTTTAACGTGGAAAACCCTTTAATGCAAGGGTAAAAACCATAAGTCGTCCAGACCAAAGAAAAATTCACTTTGATCAATAATAGAGTACAAAAAAGTCTCCGATAAAAACACCAAATGGTATTTCAATTAGCCAAACTAACTAAGCATAATGCTTACAAATGAGAACAAAGAAGATGAAAATTCTCTAAAATAGAACTGCTGATGTGAGGCTGTTTTCTCCCAAACTAGACCTCCGATTGACGATCCGAACGATTATAATGAAGAACCATACATTTGTAACCCATTGTCCAAAAATAAGCCCGATGTAACGGTAAACGACTTCACAACGATGAAAACACCAGTGCAGGTTTTATGTTATACTTCTTCTATTTCTTTCTCACATACTTGGTTTTTCCCTCTCATCAAATGACTCTAGTGTGTCCTACTAATCTGATCCATCTCCACTAAAACAAAGTGAGACATAATGGTCCACATTATTTGGCCTATTCTCCACATAGGAAGGGGGCTTAATAACCCAACACTTACAACATATATTTGCATGGAAACCCACAAACATCATAACTTTATTCTCTCTTAGCATCAAACCCTTTGTAGGGATAACCCAACAAAACATACATAATACAGTCATAGGGAAAACCTATCACAAATATTACCAAAAACTTATTTCCTTGCACACATAAACCCTTGCCCAAAAATAGCAACAAATAATCATAATCATAATCATATAACACACATCAAACAAGTATTTTCATGCAAGTAACTTGAGAATGCATAACATACAATAAACAATGGTAAGCTTTCCCATACCTTGGCTAATACTAGAGTTTTATCTAACTTCAAAAACACCACAAATCCTCCCTTGCACTAAGGTTTTCTGCAACTTTCTTCCTCTTTTCTCCTAGAAAACGTCTTTTTTCTCCCTTATCTTTCTAATTTTCGTTTTTTGATTTTAGGATAACAAAATGCAGACCCCTATTTACTCTTTTCCTGTTTATCTTGTTCTATTCTATCTCTATCTTTTTTAGTTTTAGTAAAATCTCTCAATTTATCTCTAAAACCACTAAGATTTCCTCTCTTATTCTTTCTTAAATAATTTTTAAAATATCATCAACCACCAAATATTTTTAAAATTCATGTAATCTTTTAAAATATCTAACATTATCTAATAATGATTTTCTCTAATAAAAATATCTCTTTTAATCTTTAANCATCGTGTTTACATGATCCTTAAAATTCTTTGGTGGCATGCCTTTAGTTAAAGGATCAACAATCATCAACTCGGTGTTAACGTGCTCAATGACCACTTTCTTTTCTTTAACACGTTCTCTTATGGCTAGATATTTAATATCGATGTGTTTACTTCGACTTCCACTTTTATTATTCTTAGCCATAAAAACAGCAGCAGAGTTATCACAATATAACTTCAGTGGCCTAACAATTGAGTCCACAACTCTAAGCCCAGATATAAAACTCTTCAACCATACACCATGTGAAGTAGCCTCAAAACAAGAAACGAACTCAGCCTCCATAGTAGAAGTAGCAATCAAGGTCTACTTTTTGCTACTCCAAGATACAGCTCCACAAGCTAGCATGAAAACATAGCCAGATGTAGATTTTTTGGTATCAACACAACCAACAAAGTCTGAATCAGAGTAGCCTACCACTTCCAAATTATCAGTTCGTCTATACATGAGCATGAAATCATTTGTTCCTTGAACATATCTCATTATTTTCTTTGCAGCTTTCCAGTGGTCAACACCTGGATTACTCTGATATCTTCCTAAAACTCCAACTACAAATGCAATGTCAGGTCTAGTACAAACTTGAGCATACATAAGACTTCCGACAGCTGAAGCATATGGAATATTTTTCATCTGTTCCCACTCAAGATCATTTTTCGGGCATTGACTTAATTCAAGTTTGTCACCCTTTACAATGGGAGCTACACTTAGTGAACAATTCTTCATGTTAAACCTCTCTAAAAATTTGTTGATATAGGTCTCTTGAGACAAACCCAAAATGCCTCGAGATCTTTCTCTATGGATCTTAATGCCAATGACATAAGATGCCTCTCCCATATCTTTAATGTCAAAGTTCTTTGAGAGAAATTGTTTCACTTCATATAGCAAACCCTTATCGTTGGTTGCAAGCAAAATATCATCCACGTATAATACAAGGAAACAAATCTTACTCCCATTGACCTTTTGGTATATACATTGATCCATGACGTTTTCTTCAAAATCGAATGAAGTGATAACATCGTGAAATTTTAGATACCATTGGCGGGAAGCTTGTTTTAATCCATAGATGGATTTATTAAGCTTACATACCAAGTGCTCATTATCTTTAGAAGAGAATCCTTCAGGTTGTTTCATGTAAACCTCTTCCTCTAGATCACCATTAAGGAATGTTGTTTTCACATCCATTTGATGTAACTCAAAGTCAAAATAAGCTACTAATGCCATAATTACTCGGAAGGAATCTTTCTTAGATACAGGAGAAAAGGTCTCTGTGTAGTCAATTCCTTCTCTTTGAGTGAATCCTTTGGCAACAAGTCTTGCCTTATGTCTCTCAATGTTGCCTTTTGAGTCTTTCTTGGTTTTAAAGACCCATCTACATCCAATGGATTTTACACCATCAGGCAACTGAACGAGATCCCAGACTTTGTTGGATGCCATAGAATCCATCTCGTCTTTCATGGCATCATACCATAGTTTTGATTCTTCGGAACTCATGGCTTGTGAAAACGTTTCAGGATAGAAACTGCTGGTCTTCTGATTCTAGTAGATCTTCTTAATGTTGTGTCAACATCTTGATGAGAAGCTTGTTGTTCAACTGGTTGTTCAACATTTACTTGTTGCTCCTCATCAACAACTTGATCTATATTATCATTCTCAGCAATTTGTGGAACTTCAATTATTGGCTGTCTAATTTGCTTTTGAACTGAAGGAGCGTGAATGACTACCAATCTTTCATTTGATTGAGAGGTTTGAGCTTCATAGTGATCTTTTTCAAGATCAACGTCTTGATTTAAATCACTCCCACTAATCAAATCATTTTCAAGAAACTTTGCATTTCTTGATTCCACAATCTTAGTGTTATGAGTTGGACAATAAATCTCTAACCTTTGGACCTTTCAGCATATCCAATGAAATACCCACTAATAGTCCTTGGGTCTAATTTCTTCTCTTGTGGATTATAAATTCTCACTTCAGACGGACATCCCCAAACACGTACATGTCGTAAACTAGGTTTCCAACCTTTGAATAACTCAAAAGGTGTTTTTAAAACAGCCTTAGTTGGGACCCGATTTACTATATACACAGCCGTCTTAAGTGCTTCAGTCCACAAGAACTGAGGAAGTTTTGAATTACTCCTCATACTTCTCACCATATCCATCAAGGTTCGATTTCTACTTTCTGCTACACCATTCTGATCTGGAGAGCCAGGCATGGTATATTGGGCAACAATCCCATGTTCTTGAAGAAATCTAGCAAATGGACCAAGTGCTTGTCCATTCTTCGTGTATCTACCGTAGTATCTCCACCTCTATCTGATCTCACAATCTTAATTTTCTTTCCACATTGTAACTCTACTTCAACCTTAAAAACTTTAAAGGCATCTAAGGCTTCATCCTTAGAACGAAGTAAGTACAGATACATGTATCGTGAGTAATCATCTATAAAGGTGATAAAGTATTTTAGACTACTTGCGTCCATATCCGGACAACAAATATCTGTATGAATAATTTCTAGTAAACTTGAACTCCTCTTAGCACATCTTTTGGACTTGTTAGTTTGCTTACCCTTAATGCAATCCACGCAAGTCTCAAAATCAGTAAAATCCAAAGTACTAAGTACTCCTTCATTTACTAATCCCTTAATTCTCTCAATGGAGATATGTCCCAATCTACGGTGCCATAAAACAGAAGAATCCTCATTATAACATATCTTTTTAACCCAGCGGAAACATGCATAGAACTATAAGCAGCGTTGTTTGCAATTTAATAAAGTAAAGACCATCGCATAATTCCCCAAAGCCAATAACTTTGGATTTATTCAATAAAGTAAAACCAAAATCCATAAAATTAAAGGAAAAACCCAAAGGTGCAAGTTGTGAAATAAAAATCAAGTTCTTGCTAAAACTAGGAACATAAAAGGTCTTTTCTAAACATAAAACAAAACCACTGCTTAAAACTAAATTGCACGTCCCAATGGCTTCAACATGTGAACTCATCTTGCTTCCTAAATAGATGTGTTGCTCACTTCCTATCGGTTTCCTTAGGTTTTCCATACCCTGCAAGGTATTAGAAACATGAATTGTAGAACCAGAATCAATCCACCATGTGTTATGATTAAAACTAGTCAAATTAGATTCATAACAGACAAAAGCAAACAAATTACCTTTCTTTTCAAGCCAATCCTTAAACTTTTGACATTCCTTCTTCATGTGTCCCTTCTTTTTACAAAAGAAACATCTGGACTCCTTCTTAATAACTGACTGAGCAGGAATCTTTCCCTTCTTATTAACTTGGTTCTTCTTATTCTTAATTGAAGTGGTCAAGTTCACCTTCTCCCCTTCTTCAATCAATAGCCTTTCTTCTTCTTGAACGCACACGGTCAATAATTCATTAATCGACCACTTGTCCTTATGTGTGTTGTAAGAGATTTTAAAGGGAGCATAATGGTGAGGCAAAGTGCACAAAATATAGTGCACTAGGAAAGAATCAGACATGGTAACTTCCAAAGCTTTTAGTTGAGCCACAATGTCCCTTATGCGCATGATATGATCACGCACTCCCTTAATTTCAGTGAGCTTTAAGGATGAAAACTGCATTATAAGAGTGCTGGCAAGAGATTTATCAGATGTCGTAAACTGCTCATCAATATCCCTCAGTAAATCCTTGACATTCTCATACTGATCAACCGAACCCGGATTCCAGCGGAAATATTGGTTTTTATTAACGTTACGGAGAGACAATTTGACCTCTCCCATTTTTCATAAAGTTCAATGGCATCTGAAGTGCTAGTCTCAGTAATACCCGGTGGTTCAGGTTTTCTAATAGCATAGTCTATGTCCATCCAGCCTAAATGAAGAAGAACTCTTTGCTTCCAAATCTTATAATTATCTCCTTTCAACTCGGGAATACCACACTTGATATCAGAAATATTCACAGATTGAGAAACTACAAATTCAAAATATTCATGTTCATTATCATAATTTGAGACTAAAATAAATGTCATGTTTTACCAATGCAAAACATGTCTTTACCAATAAGTCTATTAACATAAAACTTGCCTGTGGGCTAAAGTCTTACTCAATTAGACTCATTTAACCTTATGATAAAACTATTAAATTATATCACATTCCTAATTCCTGTGGGAAATTTAAGAATTATAATAAATATTTTATCCTAATTAATCATACAAATGTAAGGAAAATCCTGTGGGTATATTTCATCACATTATATATAATTAATTACAATTAATGTTTCAATAAAGTGATCTTTATAATATAATTTAATTAATTAAAGATGTTGTGGCTACTCTCTAATTATTAAAAAATTATATTTATCACTAAACATTAAATTCTCTCTTATATTTAATCTAAATAAAATCTAAGAGTCATATTATAAATATATAATATTAAAAAATTATTATACTAATATTTAATGTTAGTATAATATCCACGCATACCAGTGCCTGTATACCAGTGCTATATATATTATATATATTATATATATATATATACACATATAACAGCAATAAGAAAAAACATCCAATATAAAACGTAACCAAAAAATATTATATATTTATATATATGAAAAGCAATCCGTGTGTGCAGAATGAAAGGACAAGGCAGAGGAGATAAAACCAGAAGCGTACATTATTAATTAAAACCAGAAGTAGTGTACCTAAATCTCCAGTGCGCGTACAGCAGATAAAGAAGAATTTTTTTTTTCTGAAAGATGCCCAAAATGAAACGCAAAAACAAATATCGTTTCAATCATCTTCAACCTCCAGCATGGTTCCAACAAGGCGTATTCAAACACGAACCCAATAATATGTGAGGGTTTTAGCACCAAAATTTCACAGAAAATTTCACAGAAAAACTTTCTTCTTTCGATTCAGTTTCAAAACAATTGATAAAACTAAAAACACAATACGCAGAGGAGTGAACCAGACAAGGCAGAGGATAAACAACTCTGATACCAAATGTAAAAATTCATACTAAAGATTCGATAAATCTAAATATCTCAAACAAGCACATTTAATCATATTCAGATTTATAAGAAAGAAAGCGGAAGCAGAAAGACCAACCTCCAGCCATTGTTATATGCTTGCTTAAATTCTGGTTTCTGAACCCTTGCTCTTAAAACACGATGGTGATGTATATGAAGTAAAGAGTAGGCTCAGTGGCCTGATATGAAATTTTTGTAGTGCTCCAAAAAACCATCATTTTCTATGCCGGTTATAGGTCGAATTGGTATAAAAAATGTTTATTTTATTTTCATTTTACCATTACGAAAACTTTCTATATCAGTTGGAGCTAGAACATGTATAAAAAATCTTAAAATATTTATAATTATATCATTGCATCACTTTTTGTACTGGATGAATTATAATACATATAAAAAGTTGCTATAAAATGTTTTTTGCACTAATGTAAAAACACATTAGTAATTAATGTTAAATATCAATTTAAACTTTAATTCCCAAGTATATTGTTTTTTTATTTACAGTAAAGACTAGATACTAATAATTCTTTTTTAACAAAATAATATATAAGTTAGTCGGTGATAACCTTGTTTTTATTCTTTTTATTCCTGTTTTATGATAACCTTGAACTAAGTTTTGATTATTAGAATGGTGTAAAAGTATCTAAGATATTGTATGATCAGTTAGGTTATATGTTTGGATTCAATGTGATAATATTATGGTATTTGGTTGTTCATGTCTTGAATTAAGTTTCAAAGTGATAGTATGGTTGATGGACGTAATTCCATGGATCTTAAAGGGAGGTCACATGGTGGTGCCTTATCTTATTGGACGTAATTCCATGGATCTCAAAGGGAGGTTACATGGTGGTGCCTTATGTTATTGGACATAATTCCATGGATCTCAAAGGGAGGTTACATGGTGGTGCCCTATATTATTGGACGTAATTCCATGATCTTCAAGGAGAAGATTCATGGTGGTGCCCTTAGTGTTTAGAATGATTTGCATGGTAGCTCAGTCTTGAGGGTTATCTACAATGGTCAATCATTCTCAAGTAGAGAGGATTGAATCATGTCGTGAGTAGTAGCAGGAGATCCTAGTCTTGGGTGCTTCCAGTATAGCCTAAGGTGAGTGATAACGAACTAACCTCGTGAGTATGGTAGGGTGAAACCCATTGGCAATGGCTTTGCAAAGCAGCAGAGGCCACCACAAGTGCATGACCCGCCATAGCTCGACAATCATTCTAAGTCCGGACGAGTCAAGTGTAAAGTGTAACAAGTTAGGTTGGTGTAGTCTAGTATATCTGTATTTAATTGCATAATGTGTGTGATTGTTATAACATGATTTTTGTATATCTAGCTCACCCTTGCTTTTGTGTTGTGTTTTGCTTGGGTATGTTTTTCTTTTGCAATGATTATCCACTTAGGTGTGATCAGATGTGGATGAGGTGCCTCTAGAGCAGGCTTTGGTGGGAGATGATGTTGCTGCTTAGTCTAGTTAGGGCTCTTAGTTGTTCCTTATCATTTTGAAATACTCTACTGTGTTTAAGTTTTAAATTATGGTTTATTTTGGATAAGCTTAACAACTTATTAGCAAGTCTACCCTAACTGTTCTCTTATATTAAAATGTGGACCTACTATATTGTATTTCTATATAATCTGGGACGTAACTAATTATTTTAGTATTTAAAATTGATTGTCATTAAAAATTATTCTCATTTAATAGTCTTATAGTAAAATAATAATACCATAAATTTGGGGTGTTAGATAACAAGGTGAAGTATAACGTGTGATTTTCTTTAAATCAAAACAATATACTACAATTCTTTGTTATGCTATCTCTACTACATAACAGAATTCATAGATGTACTTTTCGAAAACTAGAATATAGTTTACTATTTTTATTTCCTTATCCTTGAACCTACATTTTCCCATCCATTTTCAATTAGTTGATTTGTATATTTTACACCAATAAATATTATTTTACAGACTCAGTGGCAAGTACGTAGCATATAGGTCAGAGAGAACCACTATTTTAAGTTTTTGGAAGTTTACTTTTCCTTTTTCGCGAAATGTAGCTTAATTACTCAAGGATATAAAGATCATACCCTTACACATATTGACACGTGATTTAACTTTTCTAACCTTTTCTTCAATAACTAAAAAAAATGTGTGATCGTGTTACTAATATTTGGTAAAATAGCATGTAATACTAAAAAATACCATTAAAATGTCTTTTTTTTTTACAATTTTTCTTATTTTATCTTTCAAATATTTGTTAATTCTTTTAATTTTTTTTATCCCAGACATGATTTTATTATTTTGTTTTCATCATCTATTCAAAGTACTGGAATTCGTTACTTTTACTTTTCTTATTTAAAATCAACTTTTTTATTTTAAATATTTACTAAATTAGATATTTACAATGACAAAAAATGACTATTATTATTATTATTTAAATTTCAATGTTGCTTTTGATTAGTTTGAGCCAATTTTCACGATTAAGGAAAGATTTACTTGATTTTGTCGAGATCTCTATGAGGTTGAATATAAGGTTTTCAAGAACCAAGTTTTTGTCTAATGTGGAAACTTTGAATTTAAAAAAAATAAAAAAACCACTTATAAAATACTCTCTAATATTTAAATAAGGAAGAAAGGAAGGATCTGTATTAAAGTAATAGTAAAGAAGAAATATAAGTATTAAAGTTGCTTTTGACACTATTTCTAATTTATTTTAAATATCTTATATCTAATTAAAAATGAAAGTATTATAGGATATTATATAAGAGTAATGATAATGTCGTATAAGATTAATATTAAATATATGGTAAGAAAAATAATATAACAACTAAAAGTAAAATAAATATAATTAGAATAGTTAATTTAGAAATAAAATGTTATAAGAATTTAAAATTTAAAATTAATTAAAAAATAATATTAAAGAAATCTGCAAAATACATTTCATCAATAAAATATATATTGTATAAAAATATATAGTATAAGCATATTTAATTATATCTTCTTTTACTAAACACATAACTTATTAAGTTAGCCTTAACAGTTTTTACTACCATTAGTTTTTCACCTATTTTTTTCTTTTACTATTGTGGTAAAATAGATCAAGTAAGGCGACATTGGTGGAAAATGTTACATAGAGAATAAATAATAGGAATAATCCCTTAACTACCTTAAAGGATAAATCAATTATTGCCAGCATTTTACATAGAATGACAAACTTAATCGTGCATGGATTATGGCTTCTTTTTGCTGTTGAATTTTTGAATCAAGATTGGCGTGCAATGACGAGGTTTAATCATTAGGATAAGAAGGTGAATACCTCCAACTGAATAGATCCTCCTCATCTATGTACGACATGTTCCATAATTGAATGCATGTAGTCACCCTGTAACTTGCCCCTGTTTATGAACCTCCGGCCCCACTTTAAAGAAAATGCTGTAAATCTAAGAACTAAAACATAAAAAAATGGTACAACTAGTTGCAATGTCCTTTGTTTAGAATAGTTGCAAAGCTAAAGCAAAATTTTTCCCTTCTCTATCATACATATTTTCGTAAATAAGAGTTCTATGTTACAAATCAAAATTGTGGTGGAGTTGAAAAGATCACATCTAGTTTCACTTAAATATTCTGATACTGGATTAGAAAGAGCAGCTCAGCTCAAATAGAATAACAAGTTGCACAACCTTGTACCCATCCCCCCTCTCTCTCCACAACCTATACAAAGTCTCACTGTCGGCTAAATAAATTACTGAGATGCACAAGATAGGAACTGCGCTTCCAACTATGTTTGCAGCAATGCACTGAACATGAAACAACTTGCAACAGATTTTCTCATCCTCCAATCAGTCAAAAATCAAGACAAATCAGTCAGGCTCTAGTCACCATCCAAGCAGTTTAAGATCAAAGCAATCAATCAGTCACTCAATACTTGCTGCCTGTATGCAAGTAACAAAAGAATGAATGAAGAAATTTGGTATCTTCAGCCCATGCCCCAGTTCCTCCTGCTCCGACAGTCATTGGAGGATTGCACGTGTAATTATTGTGACAATTAAATAATCAATCAGTATGGAATGACATATGGAAGAGCAAAAACATCTGCTGACTCTATGCGCAGAGCTTCGGCCCATACCTGTGGTGTATCCCCAACCTCTGAAGATTGCACCACAGATTTTCTTTCGGGTGAAACATTGCTGTCAAATAGCCATTCTTGATCATCAAAATCAGACCAATGATCCACCTTAGGTACGGAATATACCTGGCTTAGGTACTTGGAGTCTGGATGGGATGGCTTTGCAGAAGCTTCAGTTATAAAATCAACTGGCACAATATCAGTGCGAGTCTTGTTTGAAGAAGCTGAAAATGACTGAGTTTCAAAAATCTCATTTTTCATGCCTTCTTTGTTTTCTACCTTAACACCGGTGGCCACTTGCGGTCTATCCGAAGCATTTGGTACGGAAATTTGCCAGGGTTCCAATGGCCTTCCATTTTTGGTGAATGGTTGAGAGGAAGACAATTTTGGAAACTTATTGGGCAAACTGTCATTAACTGTAAGAAATTTTAAAAAAATGTATATATAACATGTGAGTCAACCGAAAAATATTATGTACAATCTTAAACACAACAGGATCACTGGGTAGAAATGCGAATAAGACTAATCATAAGTAACACTCACCACGTGGAACTCCATTTGACTCCATGTCTTTTCGTTTTTTGAGATTTTCCCCACCAACAGGATCATCATGGCTGTTTCTAGAAAGCTGTGAGAAACAATTTGAATCTTTAAGTCCAATTTTGTTGCTTTCTTTTAATTTATTTTGCTCTGTTGTTTTAAGTTCACTAGACTCCTTGTCTTTCTCCTCATTTTTCTTCTCTTTATCCCTATCTTTGTTTTTCCCATGCCCTTTCTTCTCCTTCTCTTTATCTTTCCTTTTATCTCTTCTTTTATCATCTTTTTTTTTCTTAACCTTTTCCTTTCCTTCATCTTTCTTTTCCTTAATCTTTTCCTCTTCTGTCTTTTCTCTAGCTTCATCTTTCTTTTCCTTAACCTTTTCCTTACCTTCAACTGTTGCTTCCAAATTCTTTTCAAAATACTTCCCGAGAAGTTTGGGTATTCCATCAACTCTAGGATGAACGTTTCCAGCATAATTCTGAGCTGGTGAATTTCCAATAGGTCGGACCTCAGCTTGTACTCCTCTTCCATCAATCTTCTTAACATCAAGGCCTTTATCCTTGGGTTTTTCACTACCATCAAGCCTGGTCCCACCTCCTTTGGCCACCAACCTATCAGTTGCCTCATTTTTTCCATGGTTTGCATTAGTAAAGTTATCAACCGATTGATTGGTAGCTCCTCCGTCATCATTCCTATTCCTCCGGTCCAACTCCAGGAGGAACTTTGATTCCATGTTTGCAGCCAGAGCATTTCTTTCTGTTGCCTTCTCCCCATTGTTACCAGAATACTGTTTGGTGAGTCTGTTCTCAAACAAGATATCCTTCTTATCATCGTGCTTATTTTCCTCTTGATGGATATTACCAGCATTGACACCCTCAGATTGTCTTGGAAAACCTTTGTCATCTGTAGAACTGATTTTACTTTTATCTCTATCTTTGTTCTTATCCTTATTCTTATCTTTCTTTTTCTCTCTACGTTTTTCCTTTTTGTCCCTCTTTTCCTTATGCTTTCCATCTCTTCCTTCTTTCTCTCTCCTCTCCTTACTTTCCCTCTTCTCTTTGTCCTTCTTATCTTTCTTATGTTTTCTCTCTTTCTGCTTCTCCTGCAAGTAATATGGTGAGAAGAGATATTAAAACAATAATTAAATAAAGAAATGACAACAATGGCTTCACAACATTTTCAAAACCTTTGCATGCAAGAGCAGAGAAAGGAGAATATATCAAAAGCAAAACATGCAAAAGAAAATAAATGGTTCTTGCCTGTTGACAAGCATATAAATCCTAGGAAGAAACCATGACAATAACAACAAGATCAATGTCCATAAAATACACAATGTCTATCAACTAAATGTTCAAGATTTTAGGAGATCATTGTGATGCCTTCCTTATTAAGAAGTTTCAATGATTAGATTCCTCAAACCCCCAACAGAAGCACTTTCATTCTTAGATGCAAATGCTGATCCTTCTAATATATATTTTATTTCTCTTTTGGCTTTCGGCACATATTACAAGATATGCTATGACACTTTTAACGGATGTCTTGTAATCCATGCCTTGTATTAAAATAAAAAGAACAGATAAGTGCAGCTGACAGGTCTTATTATAATGGTAGATAAGAAACTCTGGCAAATAAATATATACATGTCTAGTTATATCCCATAGATGAACCACCAGAAAACTTAAATGCTATCAAGGATAACTGCTTGTTCATCCTCTAAGTCTCGAGAAGCAACCTATATTCAAAGTCTAACAAATGAGAACAAAGTCTATGCATAAATCACAGGACTTTGTGGGTCCCACATCTTATTTAATAAATCTCTTTCCATTTTCTACTCTTGAGCAAATATCAACCAATAGAAGAGAGTGTTACACAAACTATTAGAGAACATGTTCCTAATTCTTCTCATAAATTTGCCTAGGATTCTTTATTTTCTAAATTTATCCAACAGTTTTATTATAATTGGTTATAAATGCCTTTTAGTTGTCTTATGCTACCTAGACCTTTTGAAGCACTATAGTATTGAGACATCGATTTCCTCATAGAACATATGAAAATCTAATCAAGAGCATGGCAGTAAGTATTACACAATATACAATTCGTATCGCATGATATGATACAGCACAACCCCCATGATGCCAATTGTTGGAAAACTTGTTTGTTCTCCCGAATTGGTGTTGCATTGTTCATATTGCACTTGGAATAGCTTGAATCACGATTCTAACAAGAATCGCAGCCTAAATCAATTGTGAAACCTAAGTCTTTTCACTCCAAAAATGGAAGGGGTTGCATGGCTCAGTGTGAAAAAAATCCAAATCTACTTCCTTTTATTGCATGAACTGAGTGGGTAGAGATGCATACCAATTCATGCTTTTCCTTACTCCAATTACCATGCATGATTTCTTTAGCAACAACAAAGGGCCTCTAATCAAAATGGGAACAAAGCCTCGGAGGTTTGATCTATGTAAAGCAATAAAAACTTGTAATTCTCTAAATATTTGAACCGTTTAGGAAAATGTTTGTACAAATAATGACACCTAAACCAGAATTCTATATCAAAATCCATAAATGTCCCCAAGATGTACAGAGATACCAGCTTGAAAAACTGTGCACAATATCTTACCTGGATTTTCCTCACCTTTCTTTCACGATAGGTTTAGCAGTAAAGTATATAATAGGAGAAATAAACTGCAGGAGGTAGTTACAACCTCTGGTGGTTGTAACAGGTTCTAAACAGGACTATTATATATAGTCGAGGGGTATGCTGTTGGAAGGGGTCTTTTGTTTTTAAGGAAAAGAGAGTTTAGGAGAGTTGGGTCCTCTCGGAAGACCTGGGTTATTGTACATTGTTGATTGTAAGGTTCTTACCATATTGGTAGAACTGTATTATTCCTAATAAAGCATATATAAGAACTGGTCTTGTATCTTCTGTAAACTAATTGGTTTAACAATTGGTATTCAGAGCTTCCTTCTTGACCCTGTGATAACTGTGTGATGGCATATGGTTAACACCAGAATAGAGTTCAAATTCGAAATTTTGGAACGCATTCGGTAGAACTGTATTATTCCTAATAAAGCAAATATAAGACCTGGTCTTGTATCTTCTGTAAACTAATTGGTTTAACAATTGGTATTTAGAACTTCCTTCTTGACCTTGTGGTAGCTGTGTGATCGCGTATGGTTAACACCAGAATGGAGTCCAAATTAGAAATTTTGGAACGCATGATTCAAGATAGATGGGATAGGCTAAAAGTGGAAAATGAGCAAATGGAACATTTTCAAAGAATGGAGAATTTGATTAGTGTATTATCGGGAGTGGTGGAAAATATCGTCTGCAATTCAATAGCTAGGTCTAATAATAATGACTTTTCGGCCCAAAAGACAGTTGAAAAAGATCAAGATGGGAAAGCAAATGAAGGTTCAAGGTGGTGCAAATTAGATATTCCAATCTGTGCAGGGGAAGATGCTTTTGGCTGGACTAATAGATTGGACAGATATTTCCATTTGCAATAAGTATCTGACGTGGAAAGAATGCAAGCAATGATGGCGACTTTGGATGGAAAAGCTTTAAACTGGTTCCAATGGTGGGAATCTTGCAATCCATATCCCACATGAGAATCTTTCAGGATAGTAGTGGTGCAACGTTTCCAGCCATATAAAGTAGACAGGAAATGTAGAAGATTATGTTGAATAACTTGAGCAATATGCAGGATTGTTAAAAGGAATGGATCAATATTATGTCATTGGGATATTCTTGAATGGGTTAAAGGAAGAGAGCAACGCTGAAGTCAAGCTGTATAAACCCTCAAATTTGGCTGACCTGATGATGACAGCCCAAATGGTTGAAGATAAAATTAAAGTTTTATCCAAAGGAAAGGGTTCAGTAAAGAATAAGGTTGTGACAACATCCAAATTCAATTGGATGACTAGGAGTTTTGCAAGAGGGAAATTCTCAAATGGCTTCTACGAAAAAAGGAAAAGATGTACGAAGAATAAACAATTCAGTGGGAGAAACCAAGGTTCACAGCGAGGATCAACCTTTAGATGGTTGACTGATGAAGAAATGTAGGACAAAATCAAGAAAGGGTTATGTTTTAGATGTTACAGAAGAAGAGGCAGACATATATTGAGATTAAGGTGGAAGATGGGAAAACAATGGAGCTATCTATGTTTACCTTGGCTGGTATGACCACCAAGAAATCATGGAAGGTTTGGGGATGCATTAGTGAGGAACAAGTTATTGTGATGATAGACTGCAGGGCTTCCATTAATTTTCTCTCCAAAGATTTGTTGGAAAGATGTGGGCTGACATATGTAGACACTCCTAAGTATATGGAAGAGGTGGGGGATGGAAGGAAATTGAAATTTCAAGGGAAATGTTCAGATTTGGTGTTGGAGATTCAAGGCTTGAAGATTCGTGAAGAATTCTTCATCTTTGAAATTGGAAGAGCTTATGTGGTTTTGGGGTTAGAGTGGTTGACGAGTTTGGGTGAGGTGAAGGCAGATTTTAGCAAATCCCGACTTACTATTGGTGGAAATGGAAATCAAGTCAAAGTGGTCAGTGATCCTACCTTGTCTAGCACTGCCACTTCCTTCAAGAAGTTGATTACCAACTAGCAACAAAGTGATAAGGGCCTACTTGGTGGAAATACTTAACGGGGATACAATAGGAGGCACGGGACAGCTGGAGTACTGCTCTGAGTGGATCAATTGTTAAATTCTTACAAGGAGTTTTTCTAAGTTTAGAAGGGCTACCTCCAAAAGGGTAGCAAGATCATGCCATTCACATGTTAGAAGGGGCTTCAATTCCTAATCTGAGGCCTTACAAATACTCCCACCAACAAAAGAATGAAAATAAGAAACTGATCAGTTAAAGGCTGGAATTCGTCCGAATCCTGGTGAGGAAGGATGGATGGTGGAGGTTTTGCATGGATTATAGGGCTCTCAACAAATTGACTATCCCAAATAAATTTCCAATTCCAATGATTGAGGAGCTATTAGACGAGTTAGCTGGAGCAACCATATTTTCTAAACTGGACCTTAAATTTGGTTACCATTAGATTATAAAGAAGGAAGGGCACATTGAGAAAACGGCTTTTCGAACTCACAAAGGGCACTATGAGTTCCTTGTCATGCCTTTTGGGCTGACAAGTGCTCTTGCGACATTCCAATCTCTCATGAACGAGGTTCTTAGGCCTTTTCTTAGAAGATTTGTGTTGGTGGTTTTGGATTACATATTGATATACAGACCTTCCCTATATGAGTATCTTTAGCATTTGTCATAAGTCTTAAAATTGCTGAAGGATCATCAATTGAAGGTCAACAAAAAGAAGTGTAGCTTTGGCCAAAGTAACATTGAGTACTTGGGGCATGTGATTTCAGGTGCAGGGGTGTCTGCTGACCCTAAGAAGGTAGAAGCAATGCAGAATTGCAGCTAGTGAATTAGAAGTCTTACTCAGATGGCAACCAATTCCAGAAAAGTTGATAGATACATGCAAAAATGCAGCTAGTGAATTGGAAGTCTTACTCAGATGGCAACAAGTTCCTGGGATGGAGAATAGCTGGGAATCTGCAGATGCTATCAACACAGAATTTCCAGACTTTCACCTTGAGGACAAGATGAATCTTCAAGGGCGGGGTATCGATAGGTTTAGTGGTAAAGTATATACTAGGAGAAATAAACAATAGAAGATAGTTATAACCACTGGTGGTTGTAATAGGTTCTAAACAGGACTATTATATATAGTTGACGGGTTTGTTGTTGGAGGGGAGTCTTTTGTTGTTTTGAAGGAAAAGGGAGTTTAGGAGAGTTGGTCCTCTCAGAAGACCTGGGTTATTGTCCATTGTTAATTTAAGGTTCTTCCCATATTGGTAGAACTGTATTATTCCTAATAAAGAAAATACAAGAACTGGTCTTGTATCTTCTGTAAGCTAGTTGGTCTATCATTTCACAACCTTCGTCTACGGCAGGGAGGTCATTTGAGGTTTCAATAACAAATGGAAGGATTTATGAAAATAATTCTCAGTTAATTTGCAGTAACTAAAGAAAAGTATTATTCTAAATTTAACTTGTCTACAGCACAAATAATCTAAAGTCAATATTCATTCAAGGAATCTAAAATTATTTTAAAGATTATTTTAAAAGAAAAACAACCTAAAACAGTTTTCTAGAGGTACACCAAATCGAAAACTTGTGTACAGATGGAACTCCACCTAAACTATAAGTTGCAATATCCAATTCAAATTATGTAGTTCAAGTCAGTTCCTATCATGACATAACTTAAAGGGTTAGGAGCAACAGCAACTGATCCTGTTGTTCCCAGGGTAGGTATTACAGATTGACATGCCAGTTGTAACTACCACACAATAACTAAGACTTAGAAGCAAATGATACTGATCCCTGTAGCTACTTTAAGTGTAGCTATGACAGTTGAAACCAAAAGTCAGGTGCAACTGTGAAAACCGGGAAATACAGGAAAAAATAACAATATATAGAATCATACCTATCGTACAATACCTTATAAGATTAATCATACCTAAAACAACTATCAATCAAAAGTACAAGGTAAACAGTCTTGATCCAGAAAAGTAAGTTCCATGCATAAGTTACTCCCTCAAATTAATCATCCAATGCAATAAATCTAGCTGATCTACAAAGCTTCAGCTTCCATACTCAAACATCATCCTGAAAAAATTGTTGTTCTTTACTATTTCCTCTTTCACCTCAATTTTCAAATCCCTGCTTATGGGAAAGCTCAACTACCTATGAGAGACACTACTACCAACTAAATCCAATAAAAAGTAGAAACAAAGGGTCTCAGAAAGAAACAAATAAAAAGAGAATTAAGGCCACTAGCCATCATCTCACCAGATAACCAGATAACATTGGGTAGGTGGAAGTCCAGTCCAGCAAGGAAAACAAAGGCATGAGGGAAGGGGAACAGAAGTTAAAACATGGACCAAAGATGCAGAGTCATTGCCCATAGCAAGGCCCAGAGTCACTGCAGAACTCACGGGATGCCAATTTTCTCAGAAGAAAAGCATGGCATACAAGGGGAAGGGGGCTCACATACACAATCATGGGCACCCACTGTTTTTCTAGAGCAACACTTCATGAAACTAGCAATGAAAAAAGAGTACAGAAGAAGAAACTTGCAAGTACTAGCTTCTTCACTGAAAATAACTACAATCCTGAATGCTAATATATAAACAAGCTGAATAATCAATCATCTCATGATATGGTCAAACATACACCATACCAATGAAAAAGGAAAACTAGACTAACAATTTTGCAAGTCAACACCTAACAAGAAGACTGATATGTTAACATTTAAAATAAGGGAGAAAATTGATCAGGATCAGTGTCAGTCAAATTGAGAATTCAAAGCAGATAATTGACAAAAACATTAACCACCATTCCTTTCTAACATAAAAATCAAGCTGAAGTTACTGTCATCCATAACAAGTACGATGATTTCACAAGAAAATCATAGTTTTCCCTAAATTTAAATATTTTTTAATGTAATCAAGGCAAACAAAGCATGAACTCAAGGGTCACATAAATTGATGTAACTAAAAGAATATATGCAAGAACAATATACCACTCCAATCTTGATCACATCATTGTAGTAGCAACCTCTTGGCTTCACCACAAAGTAACTTTGGCCACTTTTAGATGTTTGAGGAAAAAAATGTAGCGCAATTTCACCAATATTATGTGATTACAAAACAAAATTTTCGGTTATAGATTTATGACAGATAATCTGTCACCATTCAATAAAGGGTTCATGAATGATTATTAGATCAATTAAAATCACCCGGAACAAAAAAAGGACAATAAAAGGTCTGAAAATATAATATTTTTAAGGTCATTGATCAAGGATATTCAAAGATGTTGGCTTCAAAAAATCAGCAAGTATTACAAAGTACATTAGAGGAATCTTCAAAAGACAAATATATATGAAGAATCTCTACCAATACTATTTCTTCTGCTTCAATACCTAAAGGGTCAAATAACAGCAATGTTTTATACAACAAATCAAGCAAAACAAATTCAAAGCCTCAAACAAAAGCTTTACGACTTAGAATAAACAAATATATAACATTGTCAAGGATATGAATTAGAAGAATGACAACAATATGAATTGGGTGAAGTCTGTCACTTTATCTGAGATGGACCTTTCCTCTTCAAGCAAAGCATATGCAATTTAATTAATGAATGTTAAATTATATTTACCTTTTTTAACAAATCCACTCCATCTGTTCTAGCCTTCTTTATATATCCTGGTGGTGGAAATGGAAAACAGCGCGACATTGCATAAAAGCCTTAATGTAAAATTCTACGTGTGAGACTGTTAGAATCCAGTAACACTGTTCCAGGAAGGGAACAAACCAGCAACTATGCCCATGCACCATGTCACCACATTCATTTCAAGTTTTAAAATTCCTCCATGAACCTTCAACAAAACATTCACTTAAAGCCACCAAACCAGCTAAATATTTGCTTCAATTGCTTGAAACCAAACAAATGGTCTGAAATTCAATACTCTACTCTTGTGAGCCACCATATCACCAAAGACAACAGAAAACACCAAAAATGAAGAACAAATGACTTTGTACTTGATCACTCATTCACAATTACTAATAATAGACAATGCTCAAAAAAAACATTGTTAACATCTTTAGTAGTCTGTCCCAAAATACAAATGTTTCTCAAAGAGTCCCCAAATGCAAATGCTGAACTGTGCAATATGAACTCCCAGAGAGATGAAAGTCCCTGTCCATTTCAAGCAACCCGTGAAGTCCAGTTGTCTTTCAATCACGTCTCAATGAAAACCCTAATCACTCGAGAAGTTTAGAGCCCCAGTTACGATCCAATGAAACCCTAAAAAATATACCCACATGCCCAAGAAACTACTTCACCGAATAAAACCTAATCCAAATCCCAAAAACTTGTATTGATTTGAAAACAAAATCAGAGGAATGAGAGGAAATACAGAGAATCAAACACTTTGAAATGATGGGTATGGATCAAGAAGGAAGAAACTCCGATTCGAAGTGTTAACAGCCAAAAAAACTGAAATTGATAAAGGAGAGTCTAAGTGAAAAACTTGTTAGATTCTGGGTTCTCCTTGTTTACCAAAGGGTTCTTTCCTTCTTGTTCTCTGATTTATGGGTTGTATTTGTTTGTGTTTCTGTGCTCGAGTTGGATTCTATGTTTCTGTGCTTTAGTTGTATTCCATATTTATTCCTTATTCACGGCTAGTGATATTGGTTATTTGTTTTACTTTTTATTCTTTTAATACTAGTCATAAGACTCAAATAATCATATTTTTATAATAACATTTTTAGTTATAATTTAAAAAGTTATACTCTACATATATGTTTTTTTTACTCTACAACGTTGTATAGTAATTTTTAATCTTTATTATTAATTCAATATTAAGAAAATATATTAATTAAGATAATAAATATTTTTTAAATCAAGATAATTACATTATTTTAAGAAAACAATGAAATTAAATAATAATTACATATAATTCATTTTAATAAGTTTGAACAATAATTTCGATATTAAACATATATATGTTTATACTTCTTTTACTATAATAAAAATTTATTTAAATTATAAAATACTTTTTAGTTATTAAAATAGAAAATATTAGTAAAGTGTAAAATAAATTTTATAAAAATAAATAATTTTTATTATGGAAATTGTTTTTTATTATAAATAATTATTTGAATTAAAAATAGTTAGCCGAATAAAATTATATAAAAAATTATTTAAAAAATAATTTCATTTTATAATTATAGATAAAAGAAATTATTAGTTAAAAAATATTTAATAAATTGTACAGTGTATATTAGTTTTAAATTGTGTATTTTTGAACTGTGCAAGAAAAATGAAAAGTACAATAGTACTGATTACTTTCTTATATTACTTATAACTCTCTAACCTTATAGTGAATAATTCTAACATAGAAATATATTTTTGGTGCTTATTATTTTTTTTGTAAACAACATTATCATTTGTTATATATTGAAAAATAAACCATATTGCTATAATATAATATTATAATATTAAAAAGTAATATAAAAAAATAAATTATAAGGGTATAAGTTAATTGTAAAATATTTATGTTAAATTAAATTATAATTTATTCAATTTTTGCAAAATTTTATTTCATATATGTGATTCTTTTTTCAATTTGTATCTAGTATTTTTTTTCTATTTTTCTTTGTGTTTTTGTTATCTTAATTATATTGTTCAAGAAAAAAAATTATAATAATTCTATAGAGATGAAACTCAATTTGTCTCACTGTATAGTCGTGCATATATAATTAATAGTCGTGCATATATAATTAATAGTCGTGCATATATAATTAATGTGTTTTTTTGTGAACATTTATGTAGTGTTTTTGTGATGATAAATTACTTTCTTTGGGTAAAATGTAAGAAAATTTTTAACATGAAAATAAGTTCTGAAGTTAAATAATTATAATATTTTAGAAGTTAAATATTAAATATTTATTGTATTTATGTTAAAATTTTATTAATAATATATTAATTTGAAATTGTTTCCTAATATTATTATAAGGTTTCAATTTTAACAGCTTACAACTGATAAAATAGAGTGTTATAAAATTTTGATAAAACAAAACATATTTATCACAACCATATAGATATAATATTAGTGTAATTATCTAAAAGGAAATAACCATAATAATAAATATATTTAAAACAACTAAACATAAACCATTAGAAAATCAAGAAGAAACTATCTAGTGTCATGGTCATCTGCTAAAGATGTTACAACACCTATTTCTTCTGCTTATACCAATAAAGTGATCATCTCAAAAGAACCAAATAGCACACGAAAGACAACAAGGTAAGATAGAGTTCAAAAGAAAACATCATCAGATTATTTAATCATATCAAATACTAGATCACCATTTATAAAGTACTAAAAACTCACAAAAACATACATACACTTAATTCTAGACTCAATTATCTGGATACATGCTTTGACATTAGGTCTCACTATAGGTGTACACTCGTAGTAGTATTTATACTCTCAAAAGTCATAAACACAAGGGTTATCACCCTACTATTCACGTGGTTAATTAATCTTTCATGTCTAAGACCAATAGTCCACGATACCTCCTGTCATTTGTCTCCTTCGCTCCATTAATCTTTTAAAAAATTGAATGGTTGGTAGTATATCATGATACCTCTTTTTTGAGCTCTCATATGTCAAACATACACTAACATCACCAAGACATAGAATTTCTCCTTGAAATTCTTAAGATTTTGAGTCAGTGGTTGTGCTTAAAGTGTGAAGTTAGTTGAAAAATGGGGCATAATATTTTATGGTTTTGAGTTGTTTGAAATAGGCCAATGAAGGACAAACGTGAGGGATCCCAATTGTGGAAGAGTTTATAGATGTGTTCCGGAGAAGGTGTTAGGACTACCACCTTGAAAAGAGGTGGAGTTCACTATTAATTTAATGCATTGAGCAAGATCAATGTCAATAGCTCCTTATAGAATGGTTCTTGTCAAGTTTGTGAAGTTGAAGAAGCAAGTAGAGGAATTGTTAGAGAGGTAGTGGTTTAGACTCAATGTGTCACTGTGAGAAATTGATGAAAACCCATTTTAGTTTTAGCAAATATGGTGTTGATGATGAAAAAAAATCATGGAAGATTCTCACTATAATTTACGATATCCAAGAGGTTATCTAGATGTAAAGGTGCACTTTCAAGGATTCTAGAGAAGAAGAAAGGTGCATTTAAATGAAACTAAAAGAAAAAACACAATGGAAGTCAAAAGTCAAATGAAAATAACACTAAACAAAAAGAGAAGAAAGATGGAACATAAGATGGAAGACTAGAAGGGGGATGAGGTTGTAATGTTAGCACGCCACTTGAGGGGGCATAAGGCTTACCATACTTAATATAAGAGGTTGATGGTGCCACTTGAGCTCCAGGCTCAAGATGAGACTAATAAAAAGCTTACACTATTAAGAGAGCAGTCACAAAGGTGGTAAAATATGATGTATAACACTTAAAATATTCAATCGTTTTACAAGTGTAGCAGAACCTTTTTTATAAGTGATGGAAGGGATCTCTTTGTAAAAACATAAAATAGGGGAAATAAGCAAATAAATAAGAAAGATTCTAGAAAATGGGTCATTTAAGAGACACCTTGGGTAGAGCGTGACCTAGCTTACCCTCCAAGGATCTCATGAGGCACCTTTGACCTTCTAAAATGAAGGTCAACTCCAAGTTCCTCCATGCTTCCAAAAAGGCACTCAAGGTATATGTGGGCTCAAGCCCAAGCCTCTCCTCCACTACAAGTAGTGTTATCCTTCTCCAAGATGATCCTAGTTTATCCTACAAAATAAACAACTAAACAAAAGACAAGTTAACTCAAGTCAAGTCAACAAGGTCAACTAAACTCAAGTCAACAAAAAAAAGTCAATATAAAAACTAAACCCAATAAAAGAAAAAAGGTGAAGAAACTTCCCTTCTAATCATGTTCATCTTCCTTAAGCATGTGCCTCCATCCTTAGTAGGGGTTAGCGGCTCATCATCCTTCCCTTCTTGGAGAGAATTTGACCACAAATTTTTAAAGCCCTTCTAGATTGATTTTAAGTTCATTTGAGGAAGTAATTTCTCTTTCCTCCTATGAGGTCTTTCCCAACCTTTACTCTAGAAGCAACCCCTAGCTTTAAGAAAACTATCTTTCCTCTCTTTGTGATTATGGCTTTGTCTCTCCTTTTTGGTTTGGAGAGGGAAGGTAAAATAAGAAGGAGAGTGGCCAACTTGCTTTGAGACTCTCTTTTAATGGACAAGTAATACTTTGGTGAAAGCTTGTTTTTTTTCTTTCTTTTCTTCTTTTTATTTTTTTATTTTTTTCATTTTAGTTTGGTACTCATTAACCTCTTGAGGTGATAGAGGTGCTAAAGTGATTTTCTTCCCATGAAAGTAAAAAGAAAACTTGTTAGTATGGACATCATGGAGGGTGAGTTTATCAAATTGTCATGGCCTACCAAGTAATAAACGTGTGACTTCCTTGGGGACAACATCACCAAGTAGTTCATCCATGTAGCTTCCTATGGAAAAGTTAATTAGGATATGTTTATTAACATCAATTTCTCTCTCCTTATTTATCCAAGTAAGCTTGTAGGGCTTGACATAGGAAAGGTTTCGAAGCCAAGCTTTTCTACCACCCTTGTGATATCAATATTTGCAGTACTTTCTCCGTCAATGATTAGAGAACAAACCTTGTTGTTCATGAGACATCTAGAATGAAAAATATTTTCTCTTTGAATTGGCTCTAGTTCCTTGGAAACTTGTGAAGTACCTGAAAAACACTAGAAGGGGGGTTGAATAATGTTATTTAAAAAAAAAATCACAACCGGTATGATATAACACCTTCATCGAGATTGAAAGATTTTACGTAGATTGTTTAAAAACTCGACTTTGAAATTGATTTAAGCAATGAGTTCTTTTCAAATGTTATTCAATGGTTAAGAGATATTCGCTGCAGTGTTTGAATAACACTTCCTTTTTAATAAAAGTATAGGAAGCTTATATATTAGTAATGAAAGTGCAACTACGAGTTTTGTAAGAGAAGCTTTGAGAGAGAATAAAACAATAAATGCACAGATATTTTTATACTAGTTCACTCAAACTGAGTTACATCTAGTCTCCTCTATTCTTAGAGGGATCCGCTATAATCTTCAACAAGATTACAACTGAGTATTCTCACCACTTTTGGTATCCCTAGACAATCCTAGTATCCCTTGATACGTTGCCTATTTGAGTTTCACCCACTCTTGGTTATGCAATATTCTTCATCATTCACCACTCCTAGTATCCCCAAACACTCTTGGTATCAACCTGATACATTGTCTAGTTGAGTTTCACTCACTCTTGGTATCCCTAAACAATCTTGGTATCTCCTGATACATTGTCTATCAATCCTTAACTTGTCTGAGTTAATCAACAAGTGTTTGAATTCTCTTCAGAATGTGCAATCAATCTGATTGCTTACAAGTCATTACATGATTACTCTCACAAAGAGGATATATGTTCAATACAACTCAGTCTGTACACTCGCTGGGTGTTTTTCTCTCTTTTCTGTCCACTTACAAATAGTAAGCTTATATTACAACGAAGCTTGATAGTGTTTCTAGACTTAGGGTGTGTTCACATGAATGGATTTCACTATTCAGTTAGATTTGCGAGCGAAGATTTAAACTGATTTGCGTGTTCGTTTTAAAAGATATGCGCAAATTGATTTGAGATGATTTGTGGGATGAGTAACTTTTTCATCACCCGCTAATGTATCGAGATTTGGAGGGATTGTGCTTAAAAAGTCACATTTATCCTTGAGTTATCTTATAATACCATGTCCAAATATATTAACGTGCAAATAACATTCGATTCTAATGTCAAAATAACTGATTCCAAAGTTCTTGAACATGAAGAAGATGAAGAGGAATGGTGAAGACGAAGAAGAATAGAAACGTATTTGATTACATAGCATTTATATTCGGTTCCGTTATACAAACAAATACAAAGGGACCTGTATTCGCTTCCCTATGTTTGTATTCGATTCCCTAGAGTAAAAACATGGTTTATCCGGTTCCATTTTTTCCTGTATTCTATTCCCTCACAGTTCTAGAGTGGTATGTATTCGATTCTGTGGAATAATTTTGTACTGACCAGAGGGAGGTTAAGCATCTGCGTGACGACCAGAGGGAGTGAGACGGTGCTGTTGTTATTGTAGAGGTCGAGGACCTCGAGTCTCTGGAGGCGCGATAGCTCCGAGGGAAAGGTTTGGTTAAAGCCATTGTTGGAGAGGTTGAGGAAGCGGAGGGCAGAGAGGGAGGAGAGAGGCGGAAGGATGGGGCCGGCGAACTTATTATCAGCGAGGGAGAAACTGAGGAATGAGAGGTGAGCTACGTCGACGGAGAGACCCCAGAGAGGTGGAGACCACGATGTGGAGAGCAGAATAAGAAGAAGTGGAGGGTGGGGCGTCGGTGTCGCCACGAGTACCATAGTTCCGGGAAGCCGTGGAGGAACAAAACCACTGGGCCTGACCCAATTGATGCCACGTGCATATTTATTCTATTGGTACTCACCATTCACTGCTTTATTTTCTCCATTTCTTTCTCTTCACTCTATCTTTCTCAATTTTTCTACTTCAAATGGTGTTGCAGGGAATTTAGGTAAGTGGAGACTGAGAAGAGAATTTTTCTTTTCCTTTTCAAAATGATTTTGCATGTAATGATGTAATCCAAGACGATACAATTCTACCTTTCCGATCTGATTCCAATATTCTCTGTGGCTCTCAAAGTCAAGAAATCATGCCTTTACTCACTGATCCAGATAAGTGTAATTTTAACATTATTTTTTTATATTAATTTGTGAGTGTAATTCTTATAAATCTATGAAAATACGTTTTAAAATTAATTTATCATTTACTAAATAATTGATAATTTAGCTTATGAGTAATGGTATCATGATAAGCTTTTACATTTATTTGACACAAGCACAAGGATATAATGGTCATAAAAATGTAAATTTTTGTATTTTTTTAAGAAAGAAGAAAGTAAAAAATAAAAAAGAATAATGTCAAAAGAATGTAAAAAATTTAGGTATCTCAAAGAATCATTACTCTTATATTTTAAAAATAATTATTTCAATACATTTTAAAAATTATTTTTTATTTTTTTTCTCCTTATAAACATTTTTACAATTAAATATAACATTAACAATTATCATTTTATATTACTTTAATAACTAGGGGCATTTTGGTAATCTTCAATTTCTACCAATTAAACAAATTTTTTTTATCTGTCACATCAATCAAATTGTACACTAATTCTTATAAACTTTACTTTCAAATCCACTTCCATTTACCTTCAAATCCATCCAAATAAATAACCTCTAATTCATCCTCAAATCCCCTCAAATCCATCCACTCACTCTCCCTCAAATCCTCTCCCCCAAGTGAAGTAAGCCTTAAGCTTTTTCTTTTAAGATATTCTCTTTTTATTCTTGAGTTGTTATGTGCTTTTCTCTCGGCGATATTTCTTTTCTCTTTGTATGATATTCTTCTCGTAAGTTATTCTCTTGATTCTTTCTTTGAATCATCTTCTATTTGAAGACTTCTCAAAAGATATTCGTTAGATTGAGCTTTTGCCTTGAATATTGTGTCTTCTTAGTCTTGTCGTGTGAAGCAGTCGTTGGTTAAAGTTAACTTGTCATAGCAGACTTGCTTTTTTAGTACTTTGATAGAAGTAGGTTGTACTATTTTTCTGACACAACTTCTAATAGAGAGAACATTTCGTGAATGTCTTCTTTGTTTTTAACGTCCACTTCTGATATGCATTGGATATGTGGATGCATGTAGTAGGCTATTTGCAAAAAGTAGAATAGATATGCATGCAATAAATATGTCTTTTCTCTTATCATTTTTGTTGTTTTTGAACGTTGATCATTTAATAACATTTAATGCTTGTTCTGAACAATAAAGTGATTTTTATATTTTCATTTAAGCCCTTTTACTAAGATGCCAAGCATTAATGAGACTTCATTGTTGGACGAAGTGAATGATTTAGCTAATGATATCATTTAGTCCATTGTAAACGCTTTAAGATTCTGCTTCCTTCAGCTAATGGGCTTAGCGAGTTGTCTTTCACAAGCTTTTGTAATATTAATTAAGACTTTCAAATGACTTACCAAAAACATTTTCTCCACACTTTTATCTATTTGAGAGTTTTGACTAATCACCGTTTGATAGAGTATAGCTTATGCATTTAGCAAGGCTCTCATTGACGCTTTTAACTTTAGGTAATTGTTTAGAGTTGCATCTAGGTTAAGCCCAAATGTTTTTCTACAACTTTCCTAGGTTACTAGATTTTCAAACTATTTAACTTATCACATATGTTTCACCTATTCCGATATTCTACTTAATAACCTATTTTATGATTATTTCATTTAATGTTGTTTTGTTAAACTTCAAAACATGAGTGCGTTTAGACATTTTAATCTTATAGACGATTTTGTCTTAACAATCTCCCCCTTTTTTATGTTTAACAGATACACATCTAAACAATATGAATTTTCTCAATTCAGTACAGAGGTGCATTTATAAAACATTTAAGGTTCTTAGTTGTTTAATTATCTTGTGAGTTTATTAATATTTTGTCTTGTGCATGTGGGTTAGTGTTCTAAACCGTTGAAACTAATATGAGCAAAATAATCAAAGCATAATAACACATCAAAGTATAAAATAAATAAAAGACTGATATTTAAACACATAAACATATTACATTTACATTAATGTGTACAATATTACGCATGAACCTCTAAGAATATGGAAACTCCCCTTAATTATGTGTTATCCTATTTTATCCTATCGTCTGGTGTACTCCCCTTGAATACATTCTCCTAGATACTGACTAGTGTACTCCCCTTAAGTACATGCTCTTCTAGATGGTGACTATGTTATATGTTGATTGTGCATATATCTCGCTCCTTATTTGATAAACAATCAAAAAGGGTGATTCTAAGTAGTGTGAAAGGGGTTGACTAGAGAGTTACTATGAATTCTAAGTGATTCTAAGGGGTTGACTAGATAGTTACTTTGAATGTTGTGTCTATTAGTGTGTTAAAATATACAGATGCAAGTGTCACATGATGCATGTTATTAAGCACAGACAGAGATAAAGATCAATATATGTATAAACAAGATATCTTTAATCAAGCATTAAAAAGTATTTTTGCACACTGTACGTTAAACAGTATAAATCTGATATTTACTACTCAGGAACAGAGGGTTTGGAATCGGTTGATGAGGACTTGGTAGCAAGAGTGTCTCAACCATTTAATGATACTAGGAACAACACCTGTACAATAAATCACCAGATTGCATGTTGCTAATGGGACTACTTGGAGTCCTTGGTGTATCAAAGTGTAACAGCTGCACTTTTCCCAATTTGCACGGCTTTAACAACACCTTCAGCTTGAAGATTCCACTAATTTAGACACCACTGACTACTTAAATTGACCAGCCTTTTTACATGGACAAGCTGTGGAACGACTAGCTTATTAGAGCCAATCACCGCAAAAAGCTAGGAAATGGACCAATCTTCTACTATTTCCAATTCAATCTATGAGCCCTTACTTGAATATGAATTTCAATTTACATCTTTTTTCTCTAAATTCACTACACCGAATGAACATGAATGTGTTGCTATAATTGGTTAGTTGGTTGCTGCCACTCATAAACCAAAAAAATTGTAGTTGTATTAATTGCTTGATGATGCCTTCACAATAAAGCACTCAATCAACCAATTTGGCAGGACATAATTTGGCCAATTGTAATGTCCTATGCAAAAAAAAATTAATTCAGTTGAAGGTTTCCACTTTGCACTGCTTTGCATCGCTTCAAGCTAGAAATTCAGGTGCTCCAAAAATAGGTTACTGCACTAATTGACTAGCACCTAATAGAACCAGAGATGTATTGTTGTGCCGCTTTGTTTGAGTGTAGCAATACCCTTTGATGAAACCAACCAGTTGAACTAACTGTGTGGCTTCCAAAGAATGACTATGTGCGATCAATTTATCATAAAGGCACCAACCAATTTAGTGTTATATATCTTGGACAAATTCTAGCTTCCTGAGTAGTAGAAAAGGATAGATGCACTTTTCGAATCTGCACTGATTCAAACAGCCACACCTTTATCTTGGAGTTACTACCAGCTTGCACACTGCTAGCTTGAGGACGAGACCAGTTACTGCAGCTGCCAACCCTACTCTCACTGCTTCTCGTTGCAGCTGATTCAACACAGACTAGTTCAAGTGTAGCACCAAATCAGAACATTCTCTCAACGCCATTGAGTCCAGTCAGCAGCCAAATTTGCTTAACCAAAATTGCACCAGAATTTTCACCACAGAAGTGTTCAAGGCACCACAACACAACAAACATACAAGTCAGAAAAGCAGAATGAAAGAAACATTCTCAAAATGTATCACTCGACCAATATAAGTGATGAGAGCCTGATCAGGTACAAAGGAATAACACACAAGAGAAGGGCTTAGCATGGTGCATGAATGCCCAACGACAAAGACCTGGGCCTAGTGCAACCCAAGTCAAGGGCTTCTTTCGTCCAATTCGCCCGCCCGGTTGCCAACACAACACCCAGCGGGCCCGTCTTGTCCCATGCTTCTAGAAGACCTACGTTTCCTTTGATAAGTAGCTTGTAATTAAGAGTGCTAATGCTTGCTTATTTTAGTTGTTTTAACTTTTAGGTGAGTTTACCCTTAAACTATATAAACAGGGGCTGCATTCTTTGTAAAGACAACTTTGCATCTTGAGAATAGAAACTTTTTGCATTGTTGTGTGAGAAAAAGGAGTGCCACTCTCACCCAGGGTCTTATTGTGAGTGTTGAGCTCAACACTCCTCCTTCATTCATCCTGACGTTATCTTCAAGCGTGTGTGGTGTCTTCGTTCGTTTCATCTCAATTCTCCATTCTCTTTTTCGTTCCAGCTCATAGTCATCCATCCCAAACTTCGTTCACTGTTTCAACACTTGGGTTCATGCTTAATCGGTCAAATTCTTCCCCAATTGCTTATTTCCCCCTTAATTTTTCGTATGCCAATCTGTACACGAGCTAGGTTTCGATGAAATTATGCTTATCTGAATTTGAGTTTTTCAGGTATTGGTTCATAGTAGTGTATAGTACGTTCAGCCTTTCGGGATTGACCTATGTGCTTAAATTCAACCGGCAAATGGTCCTGTGTTCTTGAATCTCTGTTCGTGTTTTCTGTACGTTTGCTAATGTCCATTCTCTTCTCATGTTAATTGTTTTGTATTCGTGATGATTTTGTATTCGGTTTTTTTACCTGTATGCATAAGTGTTTTTTGGCATTCTGTATGTTAATTTCATTCGGTCAATTCACCTGTGTGTTTCCATGTGTTCGATTATTGCATAATTTTTAGGCCTCCTACAAAATTCACAACTCCCAAATATTGTGATCTGTTTTCAGCATGTAGCGTGCGTTGTTGATTTGGGTTCAGTTGTGCAAGTGAAATATGTGCAGTTCAAATGATTGTTGAATTGCGCCATATGTTAGTAGCGTTCTAAGATAGGAGTAGATCCGGATTGCTTGAATTTAAATTAAATGTTCTAAATAGGAAACTGTGAAGTAGGAAGTTAAATATTGTCTGATCATTAACAGCACAAGTGTTCATGGTTAAAGCTAAATAGAATTATTAGAGAGTGGATCTTAAGTATGGTGAAAAGTGTTGGCAAAACTAATAAAAACACAGAGAAGCTACATATTTCTACATTTCCAACAACAACATAACAATGAGTAATAAACAGTAACCGTGAACCCAAACTTAAGATATAAATAATCGATTTATGATTAAGGCCAGGCAGATTGTGTTGATATCCGGTAGACCTCTTTCCTTTCTACCTAACAATCTTTTATTTGGTCATCAACGTTGTTAGATATATTAGGTTTTGTGTTAATTAGGATAACATATTTTATATGTTAATTATTTTATTTTTACATATTTCTTTATATTTAGGTTTAGCCCATATTATCATTATTTTAAATATATTATCTTAGGTATATTTTTTACACAAGAAGATTAATCCTATATACAAATTTTGTAATATAGGAAAACTCTAGAAAGAGGATTTGAATAGAGTTTTAATTTTTTTCGTAAAACAAGTGTTTAATTTTTTTTTCAGGAGTTAGGCTGTCTCTAATCATTATTAAACACTTAAGTATTTAAAACAACGTTTAGAAAAAATCTTTGAAAACTAAAAATGTAGGCTTATTTGTATACTGATTGATTCTAAACTGAGTTATGTTTAGTTTTTTTTAAGCAATCTTAAGGAGTTTCACTAATCACAAAGTATTACAATAAGTTTAACCAATCCTAGTATTAAACTAACCTAACTGGTTAGAAGAAGTATAACCACTCTTGGTATGAATTAGTCTAAGTGACTAGACGGTTTAACTCTAGTGAGTTAAACTTACAAGTATTTTACTTCACTTTTGAAAGAAAACAACAAAGTGTTTTACAAATTATAAGAACAAGATATGCAACTCTCATAGAGATTTCAAAAACTTGTAAAAACTTTTTTTTCAAAGAACAGGTGTTAGACGATGTAAGCTTTAGAAAATAGCAGCAAGAGAGTGTGCACATATAATTCTTGATATCTTCTTCATGCATGTCCTCTTTATACAGAGACCTCTTTGAAAAAGATCCGTTACTCAGAGTTTTTGACTTTCACATAAAGATGTAGCCTTTTGTACTAGGTCAAAATCTATGTTGAGGCAATTGTGTTGTGTACGAAAGAAACATGCAGAAAGAATGAAGAAATCATTCCTAGAATATCTTCATTTCTCTAAATGTTCTTCTGGTTATGATGTAAGCTTTTGAATAAAGGTATTGTACTAATATGATCTACATAGAAAAAAAAAGGCACAACACAATAGAAAAAAGAGTAGTACAATATACATGCAATAAAGAGTTAGAAGATCATAGTTGTTTAGGCATTATACGTGTACTATCATTTAGGTACTATCTCTTTAAGTAACTTATAACATATAGGATATTTTAATATATAGTGATTAGCACTTTGCGTTTAGGTCAGTTCACGTTATTTAACGTTATTTCATTTAGAGACTTTGTTAAACTTTAAAACTAGAGGTTTGGTTAGACGATCTTGTCTTAACACACAAGGTTTAGGCGATCTTGTCTTAACAATCTTCCTTTTTTTATGTTTAACAAATACATATCCTAATTAACACAAAATGGGTAAAAGAGATTTTACTATCAAAGATTATGCTAGATGTGATAGATTTGTTCCAAGTATATATAAATTCATTCAATTCTATCAAGCTAGTCATTTAACTATCTTTTTCTAAAGGAATTTAGTTCTTGTGATAGTTTCTTACTTCATGAAAATCTCATGTTTTGCATACGAGGTTTATCTAAATGATGAATCTTGCCATTTTATGGTCATTATTATTTTTCTTTTATAACAAACAATGAGTTTTTATTTTATTTTCCTTTCTTTTATTTCTTAAGAGATGAAACATAATATTTTGGTAAATGAGTAATTAAGAGAAACAATAAGAATGAGCTTAGTACTAAAGAAGATAATTGTGAAGAAAAAAATATAAATAAATATCTTAATTTTGTTTTATTGTACATTTCTTCATTTTATTTTATTATTTATTATATTTAATTTTCCCTTTTTTTATAAGTCAATAGACAGATTAGTTATAAACACTTATAACTACTGCATGAACTTTACAAGCAATGGACAAGTTATTTTCTCCAATGTGAATATTAGGTTTTGATTAGGTGTAATTTAAGTTTTGTTTAACTTTACAAGCAATGGGCAAGTTATTTTCTCCAATGTGAATATTAGGTTTTGATTAGGTGTAATTTAAGTTTTGTTTAGGTTATGTTTAGACTTAAAAGATTAAGTTAGACATATGATTGTTTATTTTGATTTTAAAACTTTATATCATGTACTTGAATTGCACGAAATATATATTTTATTATGAAAATTTTATTATATTTCAGATTTTGGTTTCATGATTAAACAAGTAAAATTTAAAAAAAAGTAATAAATTTAATTCGCTCATTTTTATTTATAAATATACAAAGGTTTAAGTCTATTGGATACTAACAAACTTAACATTTAAGTATCTTAGTTAACAACAAATTTAAAATTTAAGTCTGCCGAATCTAAGTCTATTGTAAAATAGACTTAAAAAACCTAAAATAACAAACTTAAAAAGCCTATTTTGTATTTAATTTCAAAGTGTTGATCTTCCTCCTCCTTAATATTGGTCCTTCCAAAGATATGAATGAGGGTTATGCTTGTAGAAGACACTAGTACTATTAAATATGTAATTAATGTGAACATAGAAGGATACCTCGACTATTATGCTATTTATAATATAATTTAGGGTTAAATATGTTTTTAGTCCCTAAACTATTGGCCGTTTCTGGTTTTCGTCCCTCTTTCAAAGTAAGGTACAATTTGGTCCTCATTTTTTTCGAAAACGTTCGTTTCAGTCCTCGAAAACTAACACCGTTTAAAAAGTTGGTCCTCATTTAGCAACAAAATGAGGACTAAAACCAAAGTTCCCAGGACTAAAACGAACGTTTCGAAAAGAATGAGGACCAAATTGTACCTTACTTTGAAAGAGGGACGAAAACCAGAAACGACCAATAGTTTAGGGACTAAAAACATATTTAACCCTATAATTTATTATGTTTATAGACCCTTACCAGAATAAGCTTAGTCCTAGTGGCTTATTTACCTTTTTTGAATCAGTGTTTGATCATATTCTACTATGTTACAAAGAAGTCGGTAAATAATTAATTTTGGCAGATCGACAGGTAATAAGTCAGTCCGCCTAGTGGTAGTCGGGTTGGTCATGTTTGAGTGCAAACACTTAGGACGTATTCAGTTATATTTTACGTTATATCATCTTAGGATGAGATCAATATTCATCTGACCGAAGGATGCTTAGTCGTATAATATATATATATATATATATATATATATAATATTTATTTTTTTTTATTTTTTTATTGTGTTTGTTTAAATCTTAGGCGGTAAAGAAAACTTGAACAAATAGTCAATTTCATGAATGAACCATTATTTAAGAAAAGATGAAGTCTCGTGGTAAATTATTGGCACAGTGGTATATGTATGAACCCACACGTTTCTAACAATAGAACGACCAAGACATCATTTAAAAAGGAAGAATTGATTAAAAAATAAGACCAGCCGAACAAGGTCTTTCTTTAAAGAGGACCTAAAGTCTATATAATTTCATTAGAGAAGTGATTACATGTGGAGAATACAAAGGAGTTAGGAAAAAAAACGTATTTTGAATTGAAGAAAAAGAAGTAGTAGCAGATGGATAGCCATAGCATAGGAAGAAAATGGAGAGATCTTAGTGGGAGAAATAATTGGCAAGGTCTGCTAGACCCTCTGGACATTGACCTTCGCCATTACATCTTACACTATGGACAACTTGCTCAAGCTACATATGATGCTTTCAACTCAGAAAAGTTATCTGAGTACGCTGGAAACTGTCGATATTCCAAGAGGGATTTCTTTTCCAAAGTTGGTTTGGAACATGGGAATCCTTTCAAGTATGATGTGACTGAGTTCCTATATGCAACTTCCAAAGCCAGTGGTTCGACAGAGTTTGTCTTAAACTGTTTGTCGATGGATGAATGGATCGTGGAATCAAATTGGATAGGGTATGTTGCTGTTGCCACTGATAAAGGCAAAGCAGCACTAGGAAGGAGGGATATCGTGGTTGCTTTGAGGGGAACAGTTC
This sequence comes from Vigna umbellata, assembly GCF_029865625.1. Taxonomy (NCBI): domain Eukaryota; kingdom Viridiplantae; phylum Streptophyta; class Magnoliopsida; order Fabales; family Fabaceae; genus Vigna; species Vigna umbellata. The sequence continues at coordinate 81,291,943 of NC_142165.1, read as the reverse complement.
AGGCTTCCGAATGGGTTCAAAATTTACAATTCCCTTCGGACCCTGCCACACTCATATTCCCTGATGCTCATCGTGCTGAAGTACACGGTGGTTTTTACTCCCTTTACACCTCAAACAACCCAGGTTCGCGTAGAACTAAGACCAGTGTTCGAGATCAGGTTCTATATATCTATCTATCTATAGATTTATCTTATTGTTAACAATAAATATAAATGCAGATTAATTTTTTTCCAATTTTACTGTTCATTGATAGCCCTTAAGAGCTAATTATTAACGGATAAAATATACTTTTAGTTTCTAAACTATTAAGCGATTTTAGTTTTAGTCTCTCTTTTAAACTTTGGTACACTTTGATCCTTCTTCTTAAAGAAACTATAATTTTTTGTCCTCCAAAACTAATGCGGTTAAAAATAGGTTAACGTCTTAATTAGGGTTCTTACTTAGTTAAAATTAAGACGTTAGCCTAATTTTAACGTCGTTGATTTTGGAGAACGAAAAATTATAGATTCTTTAAAGACAAAGATCAAAGTGTACCAAAGTTTGAAAGAGAGACTAAAACGAAAATCGCTTGATAGTTCAGAGACTAAAATCATATTTAACCCATTATTAACAATGAAATTAAATATAATTGATAAGTAACTTGTTGCAGATATATTGGTTTATGAAGAAAAGATTCTGCTGAGAATTTTTCCAACTTAGTTTAGTTAAAATTCTTCAGCATAGAAAGTGATTAAGAAAATAATTTCATTAAAAATGATCAACTAGGAAATTAATTAATTTTTAGTAATATGGATAGATACTTCTTACCAATAATATTATACAAAGAAAAAAGGAACTATTAGAAAGACTGGGTCAAACTTATTTGGCTTTAAATTATCTGTTTTAAGAAAATGTATGATGATGAGAATTATGCAGGTCCTGAAGGAGGTTAGAAGACTTGTGGAGAAATACAAGAATGAAGAAATTAGCATAAGTGTGACAGGGCACAGCTTAGGTGCTGCACTAGCAACTTTAACTGCTGTGGACATAATAGGCCAAGGATTGAACAAACGGAAAGAGCAACCACAAAGAGTATGTCCCGTGACAGCATTTCTGTTCGCGACTCCTCGTGTTGGAAACTCTCTCTTCGGGAAGATCTTCAGCAAGTACAAGCATCTGCGAGCACTGCGCATTCGTAATAAGAAGGATCAAGTTCCTAAACTTCCCATTGGCCTCACTGTTGTGGGTGAAGAACTCGTGATCGACACTAGAAAATCCAAGTTCTTGAAGAATGGGGTGAGTGCGCATAACTTGGAGGCTTATTTGCATGGAGTTGCTGGAACGCAAGGGAAAAAGGGAGGGTTCAATTTGGAGGTGAATCGTGACATTGCACTCTTGAACAAGAACTTGGATGCATTGAAAAATGAATATCGTGTTCCTGTTGAATGGAGGGTGCACGAGAACAAGGGTATGGTTCAGCAATCAGATGGTACTTGGAAGCTTATAGATCACAACGAGGATGTTAGTCCATCGTTACGTGCTAGATTATAGGTTGCTTTATCACCACTATGTTATTAGGGTTCTGCTGCTCTTTCTTTGTGCTATAATAACCTCCTTGTTAGTTCTTTTCATGTATGTCTTTTAATAAAGTGTGACTTAATTTGAAAGTTAATGAATCAAACGTGTTGTTCGTATTGTAAACCAACTTTTTAAATTTATTTAAGAAATTAGGTTTGATCCACATTCACAAATATATTGATAATGGGTTTTTTTACCACAAGGATGGAAATGATTATGAAGGTTTAACAAAACCCTTTTATAGATTATGTAGTGTATAGATGTGTTACAATTAATATTTCATATATATACGAGTTTAACTAACAATTATATTAATTGAACTAAAATATTGTACTAATTTAACGGTTATGGTCCAAAAAAAATCACATAGAAGTGTAGATCATAGAATATATGTTTATCAAATGTTAAGGTAACTCGAGAACACTGGATCAAAGGCCTAAAATTAGTCAATTTTAATTAATTCACTAGTAATAAAAAGACTTTTTAAATCGTTTAATATATTTTAGTTTTAATAAAAATGAAATCTTTTTAAATGTAGTGATATTTTTGAAAACTTTTTTACCGTTAGATTTCAGTTTTTGAAGCTTGTATTGATATATGTTTCGGTTCTTTAAAGAATCGAGATCTAGAATTGTTGAAAATAATTTAAAAAATGTCACTAGTGTCAATTTTGAAAATATTTACAAATAATTTCAATTATAAAACCACTTTTGAGATTAGTAATGAAATTTTGTTAAAATTTTGAGTAATTCTTAACTTGTCTTCAAGTCATGGCTATAGCATCCTATGAGATCCCTTTAACTACCTTTCTTTAAAATTGGTTCAATGTCTCTAAGAGCACAATCAACTATCTTCATTCCACCACTTCAACCTCCAAAACTGAGAGTAACCACCATCATCTCAATAGCTTTCGTGCCACTTCCATAACTTCATCTTCTTGTGTTAGTCTAACCTAGCTTGAAAAGGAGACTATCAAACATATTATGCAAAAATGAGATATTAAATTTCAGCCTTCTCACCATAATATTTTAGGCCATTTCTTCATGCTTGTCGAAAACTTCAACATACACCATATACTTAAACATTCTAAATGCACTCTTTACTTTAGGATTATAATTTTAGTTTTGGATTGTGTAATCACGAACGTTGCAAAATATATAATTTAGAATATTTGTATTTTGGGTTGTATTACTTTGAAATACAAATTTGTATTATAAATTGTATGTAGAATTTGGAACACAAAATTTATCTTTTGGAATGTACGTGTTAGAATATGAAGTGAAAAAAATGCATTCTGGATTTCCAAAATAGAAAACATTTTTTAATTCGTATTTTGCATGCATAATTTGGAATATATTTTGTATTTTGTATTTTGAAATGTATAGTCCAAAATATTGTGCAATCCAAAATGTACATTATCTTTTGAAATATACTTTTGTAATCTGAAATGTACAATCCATAATATAAATGTTCAATTTAGAATACAAAATTTGTATTTTAAAATATACCATCCGAAATATAAATTTTATATTTCAAGATACAAAATAAAAAATATATTCTAAATTATACAATTAAAAAGAAATTATATTTCAAAATATATAATTTGAAAGACAAATTTTGTATCATAGATATCCATTCAAAATAAAAAATAATAACAATACAATTTAGATTGTATTTTTGACATTTATGCACCTTATGGAGGTGTATATAGGAAGAAATAGTCAAGTTTTTAATATTAGAAAGGCCCAAACCCAAAAGAAAAAAACAAAAGTCAATGTCGAAAAGCCTCTTAACATGCAAGTCAAGGACGTAAAACTTTCATCACTGAACCAACTTTTACCATCTATCTTCTTTTTTTCACACCATCTCTGAGGGAGGAAAATGATAATTTAATAACATTTTTTTAATAATATTTTAACATTATTTATGTGTCATTCTATGATTGGTTCATGTGATGTTTATAATTATTATTATTGATTGTGAAATAATTTTAGACTAATCATAAAATGACTATGTTAAAATGTTGTCAAAATATCTTCATCCTTTCGCAATATTAATTTCAATTAAACTTTTTGTCAATTGAAGTTTTTTAAACTATGTTTTTATTTTGTTATACGTTCTTCTGAAGAAAAAAAAATTAATTTCATTTATTTATCATTTGAATTTATATATTATAGGATTAAACAATAATACACGTTGACGTGACAGACGACTTTTAGACAAAGTTACTGTTGGTTTGAATCCCAGAACCTATTAATTAAGATTTGGTTTGTTGGTACTGATGTTTCTGAATCATTTTTGCTATAAAAAAAAGTACATTTTATATTATATAGTTTGATAAATATGAGATATCAATGAAAGGGTTTAACAATTTTTTTAAATAATTTTTGTTTCAATACTTTGAAAATTTTCAATTTGCTCTTTTTTTTTTCAAATAAAATAATTTTTTTACTGAAATTGATATGTTATATGTGATTATATAAATAAATCAACTTTAAACGATGAGATATCATTGTTTAAGTCATGCACCAGTTTAATACAACATTATTATTGTGAATTTAAGGAAAAAGTATATAAACACATTTTAAAATAGCATCAAATTGAAATGACTTAAAATAGTATTTGACAAAAATCGTAAGAACAACGGAGAGAAAAAAGATGAAATTGACAAAAATTATTATTAGAATTAGGAAAAAAGAGCTATTAAACCTAATTAAAATCAGAATATTTTAAGAAAAAAATAATGATTGTTGTTGTTAACAAGATAGACATTTCTTGAACAGACAGAGGAAGAGTACTGTGTACTGGGGAGAAAGAGGTTGTTGGTGCAGTCACGGGAAAAGGGATGAGACATAGGGAGTGGGTAACCTTTGTAACAAACACGGGATGCGCCTAAAGTCACGAACCTCTCAAGTTTAATTCAGACAGACATTCTGCTACAGATCTCATGTTTTTTTCATCTCCACCACCTCTTTTCTTTCTGTATTTTGCTGTTAATGTTATGAAAGTGTTTGTTGAGTCTATACAAGAGGAGTACAGTAAAGAAATACAACCATCAATTAAATATGAGTTCAATCATAAAAAAAAATTGTTAGTACTTTTTATTTAAAATTTTAAAATTATGAATTAATGAATTTTTCATTTTTAAATAATATTTTATTTTTTTATTTTTATCCAATATAAGATTTGGTTCATATTTTAATTTTCAAAAGAATGTTCAAAATATGTGAAATAATTAAATTTTGTTTCATCCAGTTAAAGTTTCTTTTAACTTTTACTTAAAAAAAAAGGAAAATTACCATTTATTCTATTTTCTTTTATCATTAACCCTTAAATGTTCTGTGGGGATAAGCTCTGTCACTTGGTTTTGGTGTATTTTCCTCCTTCCACTCAGTCACCGTTTAATGTTCTACACTTGGTTTTGGTCTTATTTCTCCCTCCTTGTTCAGTCTCCTCTTGTGTGATTCACTTCTTCTTTGGCGCGAACATTGTGTTAAATTTGAATGACATGGTGAACAACCAAGGTTAAAAATTGGTAAAAATGTTTGCTTTTTTTGCTTTAGATTTTTGTGTAAACAATTTTTAGGGTTCCATTCTAAGGTTTACAGATTACGAACTGAAAACGTATGATATCATGTTTGTTTTCGTTTATTTGCTTTTTTTTTTCTGGCTACCTCACATGTTTTGGTTTATTTCTGTGAAAATGTTTTTGGATTTTTCAAGTATGATAGGGATTGTTTTTATTTGTCTGCAATGTTTTATTATTCTTTAAGTTTTTCCTTTAATTTTGTCTTTTTTTTTTCCTACATGAGGAGGTATAAGATGTTATTTCAACAACCATCATGTCATCAAGATTATTAAAATTTCTATTATTTTAAGTTGATGTGAGAAAAGAAAAACATTAACCACTATCAGTTACAATTACTTTATAGGTAATATAGGTCTAGATTATTTTCAATCAACATTAATATCAACAAGACAATAATATTATTATTAATATTTTTGGATTAATAAAAATTGTTTAATATTTAAATAACTTGTCTATTAGTAACTGAAATACTTTCTCTAATCCAAAGAATGAAAATGTGATAAACTAAAATGATTTGAAATGCAATTAATTTAAATACATTACATTCGAATGTCTTAAAATTACGCTTTTCCCCCAAATATAATATAGAAAGTTTTCGGGGAAATGATGCCCTTTTGCACCTTATATACTTATATACTTAGAAAAGAAAATAAAAATAGGTGTCTATTAAGAGAATTAAATATATCGTGGTATTAAAAATTCAAATTTAAATTTCAATCTTGGATAGAGATAAAACAGTTAAGTAACGTATAAAAAAACCCTAAATATATATAAAAGAGAAGACCCCAAATATATAGTCTTAAAGTTTAAAGTTTAAAGTTAGAAATAAAGTTAATTTCTTTATACGTAAATTGGATTTATATTTGAGTTTTATTGTGTGTTTTGGGTAAATTCTTCTGAAAAACTCATTAACAAGTGAATGCTTTGGTTTGGATAAGTGAATGGTGAATATGACTTTCACGTACTAATAACAATAAATTCTATTCTCAATCCTAAAATGCATGTGAGGACATGGCCCCTACCTCTTCTTGCTAGGAAAAATTGTAACAACCCTAACCCCAAATCACCATCACTACCAATTGCTAACTATTTCAATACCTTTCCCCTCATACCAACTTAACAACTATAATTTCCTTCATAACGATACTATGTGATTATATACTTCGGCTCATCTATATATAGCATACCTTCAAAGACAGATATGCAAAACCTTTCCTTTGTTTCAAAATTGTTTTTAGTAAAATTATGATATATTTTAATATAAATTGTTTTATTAGTAAATTAAAAAGTTCTAAGTTTTTCAAATCCTTGAACTGTCACTTGTTGTAATAAAAAAAAAATAAAAGAAAAAGATCAATTGGTTGTGTATATGAAAAATTCTTTAACAAAATAGAAACATTTTATGTTTCTTTTTCTCTTCAAACATATATATTGAAATTAATTAATTTGTGAATGTGTGTCTTACATTAACTCTTGCTTCGTTGGCCACGCTATCTACAAATGTATAGCAATATTGAAGCTGTCTTCTATCTCTTTATAAGTTCACAAATAGACTTCATAAGGACCACTTGCTGATTACATTCTAATAGCCCCACTTCCATGATACATTCCTTTCATGCTAGCTTTTTCTACACACTCCATAATTCTTCGCGTTAGTTTGTTCTTTTTATTCTTCATATTTTCTCAAGTTATTAAATTAATCTGTTTTCTTGATTTGCAGTTCTAGTACAAGCTTTAGAGCACAATTAAAAAAATTTACTTTCATAAGTCAATATACAGTTGATGACTTTACAACAAAATAAACAACTAATTATAGACATGGACATTGTAGTTGTAATATGATATGCAAAAGGCTGGCATAACAAGAAGACAGAAAAGATGTTGATGTGTATGATAGGTGCAAGTGTTCAACTACGTGCATGCAGTGAGAATGATGTAACATGACAGTGTAATTCCAAAGCATCACATGATGAATTCTTACACAACTTCTTACCTAATAGTATTGGTGGTTGAAAAACAAAACCAAAATTATCATAGGCAATGGCGCTGCAATTGCCGAGTTGAAACAAAAAAGGTTCAATTGTGAAAACAACTCTACTCTTTGTCTTATTGTTTTCTCTTTGGAAATGGCAAGATGTTATTGTTCACTACAATTTGGTATAACAATAGGCTATTCTCTCTCTTTATCAACAAGTAAAAACTAGTTAGGTTCATAAATCTTATTTTAACGCCATTTTGAAAACCCAATGTCAATTTCCTCAAATATTTATTTTAGTTCTTGGAAATATAAATTCCAATCAGATCCTATTCTCAAAAGCAATAATGCATTGTACAAATTATGGCATGTTTGGACTAGATTATATTTGACTTTATATCACTTTTTATCTCTATATTCATTAATTTTGTTTAGTATGAAACTCATTTTTTTTAGTGTTAAATGTGGTTCTTAATTTCGTAATTTATGTTCAATTTGATTTTTTGGTATACATAAATTACGAAATTAAGGACCACATTGAATATTCGAAAAAAATGAGTCTCACATTAAATAAAATCAACAAATATAGAAACCAAATGTGATATTAAGCCATTATATTTTAAAATATATTATAATTAAAGTAAATAAAAATATATTAATTGTACTATTAAAACATGGTTGTTAATACATGTTATAATACCTTTATTGTATTTGAGATATACGGGTACATGTATTTATAATATAATTATATAAATCCAATTAAGTTGGATGCAATATAATCAAATCATGTGGTATAATTTAGATAATTTTATAAAAAATATATAATAATTGATTTAACCTCAAATATTTAGTAAAAATTATATCTCTTAATTATTTTGAATAATTTTCTCAAACAATATTGAAACAGTTAAAATCTAGATTATTATTTAAATATAGTAATCAATCGGTAATCAATTAGATTGTTTTGCTAGTTAGGGTTTTTAATTTTTCAGTTAGGGTTCTTGACTTTTCTCCTTTTTCTCTTCGAGAGAACCCTATAAATATGGTTTCCCTTTATTCTCCAATGTAATGGAATTACTGAAATACATAGGAGAGAAAAGGGTTTTGAGTTGTTCTTACATAGTCATCGAAGTTTCTTCCTCCACGATTGTTTCCTCCATGTGCACCTCTTTCTCCTTTCCGATGAAGGGTTTCTCAAGCTCTTCTTTTTCTTCGTACCATTCTTAATATGATATCAGAGTTGTGAAATTTGTAGATGTTTTCTTAATAAAGAGTGAATGATTAGATTTAGATTGAATATAATTGGCAGAAATAAGAAAGGAGGATAATATTTCAAACCATTGTCTACTGGCTTGTTTTAGTCCATACAAGAACTTGGTGAACCTACAAACCTGACCTTTTTCATGGACATGTAGTCCGGGTGGTGGCTCCATGTAAACTTCTTCATTTAGGTTCCTATGTAGAAACGCATTATCCACATCAAGCTGGTGTAGGAACCAATTCTTTGAAGCAGCAAGAGTAATTAGTAACCTAACAGTAGTGAACTTAGCAACTGGAGAAAAAGTATCCAAAAAATATATTCCTTCTTGTTGGATATAGCCTTTAGCTACTAGTCGGGCCTTGTATCTTTCTATGGTGCCATCAACTTTATATTTGGTCTTGTATACCCATTTGCAACGGATGAGAGTTTTTCCAAGAGGTAGTTGTGTTAGATATCAGGTATTATAATCTTGTAAGACCTTGATTTCTTTCTGCATAGCATCTGCCCACTCATGTGTGTCTTTTGCCTAATCATAAGAGTGAGGTTCATTGTTGGCTGTAACATCCCGATTTTTGGGATGTCTCGATTATGAGGAAAAATTTTAAACTTTAAAAAAACATAATATCATTGCGAAAATCAACTTATATAATACCGAAATTAATAAAATCAAAACAAAATAAAGCAAACCCGATTACATTATTTCTAAAATTTATAGCACAAAAGCTTTAAATAACCCAAGTCGTCTTCCCACTCTCGCATCTATATCATGCATCTGGAGCATCTGTAACATCCCCTACTCCCGTATAACCAAATGTCATACGATCATCGCAAAACACACGCACACAACCACAACACAAACAAATTTGAGTAAGCTACCATAGCACAACCAATGACAATAAAATTTGTACATAGAAAACAAGCACAACTTAATACAAATCAATCATCTATAGCACTATCCTACTAACATAATCATTTTTACACTCTTACCATCATCAGTATCCTCAATAACCCTATCACTATTATACCATCAACGTTATCCTATCAACAACGTCTTCAACACATCGTCACTACAAATTCCCTATAGAGGCTCATAAACATACCTCCCAAACCTTGTAGAGAAGAAACAAAGAGAACAAATCCAAGAAAGAAACCCCAAATCGCGAGCCTCACGACAGAAAACAACTAAACCCCATTCGAAATCCTTGCCGCGAAGACACTAGCGGACGAGATCCTTGCGTCGCGAACTGTCGCGCTTGCCATCGGAAGGCGCCTCTAACTGAGACCCTCGTGATATGAGAGACGTCGAAAAATGAAGTCATGCATCTCAAAGGAAGGAGTTTGCGTCCCGCCTGCAAAAACCTACCCAGAACCAAGAAAGAGAAGAGGAAAGAAACCCTCGCTCCTTGCAATGCGAACCAAAACTAGAAAAAACAAGGGAGAAGAAGATTCTGCAAAGTTGAACAAGGGAGAGGAAAAGAAGATGCCTCACGAACACACCACCAACCACCAGAGAAGGCGAAAACGCTGCCTGCGTCCGCCTTCGTAGCTTCGTTGTCCTCGCCGCCACGAGGCTTTTGCCATAGGTCGAGACAAGAGAAAAACCCAGGATTGGGTGGACCGCAAGAAAGAAACCCAATGGGAAAATATTCCGATTAAGAATTCAAAAAGAATACTTTGACACGCTGAAAGTTTTTGACACTCATATGACACGCGGTAGGGCCCAAATTTTTTGAATGTACAAAAGGATGATATTGTCATTTACACGCTAAATGAAACGCTGCGTTTCAGTAAATTCTTTCTCTCTATGTTCACTTTTTTGGTTTGTCTGATTTCACATTTGGACCAATTCATTTTCGAAGAGGTCTTCGGGCTCTGCTAGGGTTTTGGCTGATAGAGAACGTGATAAATGGAAGAGGAAGTTTTTGTGTTGTGCTAGGGTTGGGGCTGATAGAGAAGCCGAGAAGTGGAAGAGCAAGTGTTCGTGCTGTGCTAGGGTTGGGTTGATAGAGAATGCGAGAACTCCATGGGTGCCACTTAATCGGAGGGTGTATGCTTCTTCTTCGTTTCTTCTTTTGTCAACATTTTTGTAGCTTTCCATTTCTATTTGCTTCATTTTGGTGAACCCTAGACTAAAGGGGGAAAAGTCTTGAGGGGGAGAGTTGTGGTAGGGAGAACACTAAATTCACAATCCGTGACGAGCGAGATTGGTGGTGAATGAGAGGCACTGAGAGAAGAAGGTTTGGGAAGTTATCTCTGTCTAATTTGAAAACTGTTGTTGAATGTCTAATTTGGGATTTTATTTTGGTTAGTTTCCTTGTTTGACAAATTTGATTGTCCTGTATTGTAAGTAAATATTGATTTATGACAAATCTGGTTTGCTTGATTTGTAACTTGTGTCGTGCCTCATGCGTGCGAAATGCAAATGCTGGTTTTCGGAGGGATGCATTTGTTAGTAGTGGGAAATTAGTTATTATAGGGTGCCTAAGTCTTACATTGAGTTCTATGCAATGTTCGGTAGAGTGTCGAAGTGTTTATTAGGTATTTATCAATTTATATTAGAGGTGGTTGTCAATGTCTCAAAAAGGGATACCTATTAAGGATTGTAACCAACGAGGGAGTTGATTGAAGTGGATTATTTAAGCATTTGGTTTCTCCCCTCAATAGCTAGCTTTTGAGAGTGAATTTCCCTAGTGCTTGAGTATTTCTCACATTTAATCATCCAATATTTAGAAGCTTTTTTAGTAAAATTACTTTTAGTTTTTGGATTTTATCATCTGAAAACCCTCATTTGTAGACCTGTTGAGTTTGGTTTTCAGATGGTAACAATGAAAGGAATTTTAGTGTTCCTCTTTGAACATTCTATGCATTTCTCCCTTTTGTTTTGTTTTTTCTTGTGTATGATTTATACAATGTCATCAACATCTTGTTTAATTAGTTTAAATGCACGTCCACTAGCAACTAACTTTTTGCTATCTCTTCATGATAGGTGGCTGCACTTGTTCCTAAAGGTGATGTTGATGGTGAAATGGGTGATGCTCACATGAATTGATGAGTCAGGCACTTCGAAAATTGAGCCATGCCTTATCACAGACATAACATATCTCTTTTCCATCCTTTTTTTGAAGGTAGTAACTATCATAATTATTGAGCCTCGTTAGATAGAATGTGCAGACTTGGATTTGTTTGGTATGTAGAAAAAGAATATGGGAATTCTTTCCATTTATTGAAATTTCTAATTATGCATTGGCCATGCATATGTCAGACATGTACCAATGGACTTATTTTTAAACTTATTGGTGGCTTATTTTTATAAAATTTGTTTTAATCAAGTGTATCTCATTAAATATAAACAAACGAAATTAATTGTTTGATAATGTTTAAAAATTGTATTTAATAATTAATTTTAAAAGTTTAAAATATGTATATTTGAAATATAAAAAAACGCTCTGTAATATTGTGAAATTTATTTAATTAATTTTAATAATGTTGGATGTATTTTCTATGCACAACCACCATGGTTCTTTTAAGTTTGATGTCTTTTTGGTATAAGAGTGGCAGATGAAATTGAGTAGGTTGAAAATTTAATTATTATATATGGTTTATGAATGTGATTTTGTTGTGAGAGATGTGTCTATATATGTCTTCCATTTAAATATTTTATGGCTTGAAGTCTAAGTTTTTTATTTTATGGACATGCAGTCAAAGCATAGAGATAGTTGGAAGAGTCATTATGGAAGAACAGGTTTGAATGCACATGATGATTTTTTATGTGTTTAAAATTGATTTCCTGAAGTGGTCTATTTGACTTGTTGAATTGTTTACTTTGATATATAGGTTTATGCACCACATTCATGCAGGACAAAATACTTGGCACATGTGAATACATTATTAACGGATGTGCAGAAGACATTTATACAAAGAACTCCTTTTGGATGGCTACTGTCCATTGATGTGGAAGCCAAAATGAGTAGGACACTACTTATAGAATTGTGTAGTAGATGGTCAGAGAGGAGGGGCGGGTTTGAAGTTAAGTCTGTCTTTATTCCATTCACCAAGTTAGACGTTTGCTTAGGTTTAGGTGTTAGGGTTAATGGAGACATGTTTAAGCTGTTTAAAGAGTAAGTTGATTGTCATAGTAGAAGATTGTTTGATACAAATGATGTAACTATACATCATGTTTATGAAGAGCTTCAAAAGCATATAAAAGGGGATGAAGTGGCTGATGTTTGTAGATTATATTTGTTGTTACGGTTGAGTGAGTTTTTGTTTCCAAATAGAGGTGGAAAATTTCATTTTGGTTTATTCGAATTATTAGATGATTTTTCATGTATGGGAAAGTATAACTGGGGGGGTGCTATTTATGAGTATTTGGTTTCTAGTTTGTGTGATGCTGCATTGTGTGTAAGGAAGAGACAAAAAAGATCACACTTTCATGTGGTTGGCTGTGTATTTGCATTACAGGTATATTTTGGTTGTAGTCAAAAAAGTTTTTGTGTTACAATTTATAATTGTTAGTTATTTCAAATTGAATTTTGTATGTAATAGATCTGGGCAATGGAACATGTTTTATTTGGTCATAAGAAGTTGGCTAAAAGAAAAAGTTGCTTACCTAGAATTCTTCATTGGATTCATGTTAAGGTTGGTGAAGCAGAAGTTAAAAAAGCCTTTTTCTGTAATGAAGTGAGTTCAAAATAGCTTCTAGTAATTACTTATGTAATTTGTATTGATTTTAATATGATTTGTGTCCTTTTTTTTTTATAGATCATTACTGAGGTATATGTAACCAAGGAAGAGATGGCTACTAAAATTGTTAAAGAAGCCTTAGATGGTCATCATAATGCTAGAGTGAAGCAGAACTACGGAAGGAAATGTTTGGCTGATATTGTTGCTGAAAATGAAGCTTTGCGTGCTATCATTGGTGACCAAGAGGCATCCATTGTCGAGCTTGAGAAATTAGTAGAGAAGCTACAAATGTTTGCTGCACAAAAGAGGCAACGGTCTGCTGATGTTGGGAACTGTTATTCAAATAAAGATTATGACATGGTAGTTGATGCTTTTGGGACCACTAATTCAGAGGAAGATTATGAGGTATTACTTTCATCTGTTGGGAAGTCAAATTCTAAGAAAGAATTACAAATGCAAGGTGATGATGTTGAGAAGTCGAATTTTGAGAAGGTTTTTGACATTACACCTAATGGTGTTGGAAAAAGTGTCCATGAAGAGAGTGGTGATGTTTTAGGTAATGAAGATATGGATATTGAAAAATCTAACATGTACACACGTTTAAAAGCTCAACCTAGGAAGCGTGTGAAAAGTCTAGCTTTGAAAACCCCCTGGACAAGGTTAGATAGGAAAAATGCCACGCGCTAATCAAATAAAGGGTAAGGATTCATTCTTTAAATAATTTGAACTACTTAGTGGTTATGTCATTCCTGAATTAGTATCGCTTATCAGCCTTGTAGGTCAGTTCTACATTCTATTGTTGATACGTGTTGTTTTATGTCCTTCTTCTTTGGGTAGGTGCGTTTCATGGGTAAGCACTCACATCTATCCATGGTTTCAGATGAAGTCAGTAGTACATCCTTACTTTTACTCTTTAAATTTTTGTTCAATAGTACAAGAACATATGTTTAAGAAAGGGATTACATTTGTTTGTCTTTCTAATTATTTTCTTTTACTTGGTTGGGCGGATGGGTTTTGAAATAGATTATATCAGTGACTTTGGAGAATTAGTATAAAAGATACCGTTAAAGATCAGATACTGTTTCTTCAGGTACAATATCTGTCACTTTAATTTTCTTCTATGTGCCAAAATGAGTTCATACTTGATGGCTATTTCGGATTTAGGTGAGCAGGAGTGAGGCTTAACAGCCAATCAAAATTTACAAGTTCTTAATTGTTTTTGCTTTCACGTTTAACCTCTCCTTTATAATATTGCTCATTGTCGTAATTCATTAAACAACATTGGACTTGCAAAATTAACAGAAGTTCTATATGGTTGAACGACAAAAGTCAAAATTAGCACATGAAGTGATATTTTTTTAAAAAGGTTATTCATTTAGTAGGATTTGATATATATGGGAGGGGGAAATTTGTGTGATTGAGATGAAGATACATTGTATCTGTGAAATAAATTCTGATTATGTTGTGTTGGACCATTTGGCAGGAGGATAACAGAAAAATGGTTGCATCAGCTTTTGGGGAATACCATGGTGGTGGTACTGGAACTCGCCTTATAGTGGATGATCTGAAATATCTCTTCATGGTGTACACCCCGAACTTCCAGACTCGTAAAGGATTATTTTGTACTGAAACAAAGAAATTGTAATGGGGTGTTCCCAAGTATTAGACATTAAAACAGTGTTACTGTGATCTATACTTATGAGTTATTGTTATGTAATCCAAAGCTTGTACTTAAAATAAGTCGTTTCAGTCATTGTAATTTTAATTTTATTACCTTAGCATTTATTATACAAGGGAAAAATTTATTTGGTTGCATATAATTTGACTTATAAATGAAAAGTGAATAAATAAAAGTTAGAGGAATAAGTCAACATTCATCTTAAAAGTTAATAATAAATTATGGGTTTATATTAACCTTGTGCTTCATAGAGAAAAATAAAAACTAAAATTGGTGCTTCATCAGAGATAAATAAAAAATAAAATTAATTCCAGTCAATGCTGTGAAACACTTGATTTTTTTCCTCCAGTAACTGGTTATCCCATAAAACATTTGTGGTTGGTTGTGACAGACATTTCGTATAACAATAAATTGATAAACCTTATTTTAATTGCTTTGATATCAAAAGTTCACTGAGGCATCACATGACGTGGTTAAATGGAGTGGTGTTATGCAGAATAGTAATTTGGTCATTTAAACTACTCTGGTTGTTTGCTGCATTATGTGGTTATTCAATTCAAAATTTGTGGTTGGTTGTCACTGACAATTTGTACAAAAACAAAATATTTGAAATGGATATAACTGGCAAAGTATAAATATAAGATATTTCTACAATCTGCATAAATATGACATTCATTTTAACCACATCTTTCAAATCACATGACCAAAAAATCTTCCTCAACATAGATGTGAGGAACTTAATCGTAAGTGTAAACTTTGTTATCCAAATACATTGTCAATATTACTAGTGGATGATTGCGTGTTTTGCATGTCATTGTGTAATGATGTCAACAGTGACATGAACCCAGAGGATTGCACAGTTGATGCCTACATGACAGAACATCCAATGCATGAGATTAAAATATATGGACGTTGTAGTAAATTTCAAATCATTAAACTCTGAAAAAACAATTGAATCTTACCGATCCAATTGAGTTGGGTGTTGTGTAATGTGTGTTCAGTGTCACATCAATGTTGTTGCTGAATGTTGTATTTGGTACCTCCATCATAGTTTCCTGTATTAGTAGTAAGTATGAAGTTAGTTTAAATTTCTTTAGTGTGAAAACTTTAATATCACCAAATATTTATTGCAATTTATAACAGTAAGAAATAATGAAATAAATACTTACAGCAATACCAATGGATGTTCGACTACTAGCTTTTGCTGATGGTTTCTTCCTTGTTATTCTCTCCGTTGTGGATTTCAACCTTCTTGTCCTAGGTCGACCCTTTCGCTTCACAGATTTTGGGCTTTGGACTTGAACATTGTTTATAGTTGTGTCAACATCATGGCCTATTTTACTATCATGTAGGTATTGTTGTTGTGTGTGGCTATTGTTGTTGACGTATGGTGAAGGTGAAATTTGTAATCCATGCTTGTTGACAAAGGAACTAAGGTTGTCAACCAATAATTGTGTCAAGTGTATTGACTCACATGCAATCTCAGCAATATTTCCAAAATTCTTGCATAAGTTATCATAGCGTTCAATATGGGGATCCTTTTCCTTGTTGTGGTATGATGCTCTAATATACGTGTGCTTTCTGCAGACATTTTTACACCATCTTATGAGTATGTACTTAGCAGGAAGCTCTGTTACTCGCTCTTGTGCCAAAACACATACAGAATGTCTACATATAATACCCCTAAACTCAAAAGGCAAACAACTGCAATTAACATCCATTGTGTCTCGTTGATATGTAACCATGAATACCCTCTCTTCCCTTATTTCGTTATGAATGGAGTCCTCCATGACCTTGTACAACGATGAATTATCTTCTACCACAACACCATCAACGAAACAATTAATTTTACCTCTAAATTCGGACTGTATTTCTGCAAACTTAGCATGTGTGTAATGCTTTTGGAATTGTCGCTCTATGAGTGATTGTGACCCGCATGGAAGAGTTGTGTTTAATGATGTGAAGTCAGCTAGGCTCTCTTTTTCTATCTTGTGTTGTAGTGCATTGTCATATTGTTTAACAAATTCTTGAAGATTGTTTGTGAGTTAATATATCCATCAAAGAATGCATTCATGCTTTCGCTTCTTTGAGTGGTTGACATGGCAGCCCAAAAAGTGTTTCTCAAGTAACATGGACATTTAGTATACGGTTGTCGTCATCAACATCAATCTCGAAAAAGAAATCCTTATTTAATTGTCTCATGGAAGAGAAATGGTTTAAGAGTGCCTTTGCATCACCATCTTTATTTAATGCTCTTCTTTGTTTGGCCACATAATTTCTAACATTGTGTTTGACAAACTCCAGGTTCTCGTAACCTCTTGTAGCACAAACCAAGGACCGGAAGCTCTTGTTAATCCTCACTCCTGCTTCAACATTCAAGTCTAGTGTTCTTTTAACGTTCAGATTCATCCTTTTATTGCCTCGGAGCAATCTTGACTTTGTTGGACTAAGATCATGACTATGTACATCATCAAATGCTGAAATGTACCACTTGGCATCTCTTTTTGATACAATCATTCGAGCTGCACAATCATTAGCCAGTGTTGGACGTGCAATCATTTGATTCTCAATGGGGGACACAAATTTTGCAGCCCTAGCACACACCATCATGAAGTAACATAATTCGTTCTTGTTGTTCTTCCTTGAAGTCCTTGTTCGAATTCCAAAACTCTTTGATATTGCATATTGTCTATAAAATGACTTCACTTCATTAATAGTTTCAAAGACCATTCCAACTGTTGGAGGGATTGAGTTAGGTTGAATATGGTTTTCATTTAATTCTTCTTCTACATTGTCATGTTCTTCATGAAATTCAATATCATCAAAAGATGTATTTATATGCTCCATGTCCATGCTTCTCCTACAATAATTCAATAGAAGAATAATTACTACTTACTGGCCTAATTAATAACATCCTTAACTTAATAAAATTTGTAGATATCCATAACCAGAATAATAAATAACCACATATGAATGAGCAAATAACCACTTACTGCACCTGTAAAAGTTATTCATGAAATTCAATATTATCCAAATATGTATTTATATGGTCATTGTCCGTACTTCTCATAAAACATCTCAATAGAAGAATAATTACTACTTATTGGGCTAATTAATATCATCCTTGATAATGAACTTAATCATTTTTTTAGATGCTCATAACCAGTATAAGAACTAACCACATACGAATGACCAAATAACCACTTACTGCACCTGTAAAAGTTATTCATGAAATTCAATATGATCCAAATATGTATTTATATGGTCATTGTCCGTACTTCTCCTAAAACAATTCAATAGAAGAATAATTACTACTTATTGGGCTAATTAACATCATGCTTGATAATCAACTTAATCATTTTTTTAGATGCTCATAACCAGTATAAGAACTAACCACATACGAATGACCAAATAACCACTTACTGCACCGTTAATTTTGAATTTGAATTTTAAATTTACAGTCTGGAAATAATTACTTCACAGTTAACATTACAAACCATTATGCTATCCCATGAAATTAAAATGGGTATAGAGTTAAATAATTCAATCGGAAGAAGAAGTCAAATTCAAGGAAGATGACAAATATAAATCCAAACATTAAATAATTTCAACAACCTCCTGGGCAACACAAAAATTTATTCTTTTGCAAAAAAAACTTCTAATCACTCACCTATTTAATAGAACTTCAGTGGTTGTTGACAGATATGGACCTCAATAAATGGTCTAGACCACTTCATTCACTCATTTCATCTTGTAGCAATTTTAGGGTTTACGGTTTCCTAATAAGTAAATGATGGAAAAACTTTCTCTCCCACCTCTCATTGCAGTCGAAACTTGAAAAAGGGTCTTGAGCTTTAAAATTTTGCAGAGGCATTAAATGGAGTTGTCATTCCATTACTTCTATCACAAGAAATGACAATTAATGCTTAATAGGGCATTTTCATCATTTCAGTTGAATGTTATTAAAAGTTGTGCTGATGTGGGTAGAGTAAACACTTTTGCGCAAGGGAACCAACACTATTCACGTATTGGAGGTATGCCCACTGTTAGGGTTACATTTACTTCAGCCCCAACGTTCTCTTTCAATAGCTAAATCATGGATTAACTTTGTTTTTGTTCCCTTCCTCTTCTTTTCATCTTTTATTCAAGAAAAACAGAGTTTGGCGATTGTATGTTTTGTTTTTAGGTATTCTCAATCTTTTGGTTACATTACCTACACAACCAATTCGTTTTTATGTATTCCCAATCTTTAGGTTACATGGTATAAGTTTCTTTAAGTTGACTTCGTCTTCGTTTTATGTTTTTTGTCAACATAAACAGAGAGTAATGGAAGCTTGGGAACAACTTGATATTGATGAAAGTGATCTTGATAGTTTTATTCACCGTTGCAATTCGAATAACAATGTCATTTCGGGCCCTGCTGGTGTCATTGAGGCAACCATGATTAACCGGCAAGTGAATGAAAACATTTCGACACAAGAATTTTTGAGTGACATTGCAAAAGCCAATTTTCAACGTGACTTCACATCCAATGCTTGGGTATGGACTGAAAAATTAATTGACATCCATGGTAAGTACAAGTAATTTTCGATTTCAAGAACATTATGGAAATAATAATTTGATTTGCAGGATTATTGCTTAAACATGAGGTTGAGCATATCTCAACCCTATATTCGTTGAAATGAACTTGTAAGGTCTCCTTGTTGCGATGTCTTGTTAAAGCTTGTGAACATAATGGACTGGGTGACATGAAAATAACAATTTGGGTTTGTTGATGTATATTGTAAATGACTTTAGTGGAATGTTTAGTTATTTTGAAAACCATATTGAACTGTTTTTAGGGAAAATGTACCTCTTTACAGGATCCAACAGGGACTGTAAAAGCAAGTGTTCACCACAAGGCCATTGATCATTCTGAAATAGGTCCACACTTAAAAAGTTGGAAGTGTGATAATCCTACAAGATGTAAGTATATTTTTTGTGATCAATAATTACTTATTGACCTTGTATTCCCACAACAATTTATGGAGTTAACCAATAATGTTTGAACAGGTTGCAATTTTTTCACCAATACGCGAAACATACTATCTTAACATAACTCTTAGGAATATTGTTAAGGTAAAGTTTACATATGTTTTGTATTGTGGTGTTATATATTTTCTAAACCTTTTTTACCACTTTCAATGACAGTCCCCGTATGTGCAGGTTTTTCCAAGTGATATTAGCTGCCCAACTGATGACCTAGTACGTCTAACAGTACCGATTGTTATGAACAACCCTCCAACACATTCCGTTGATGATATCCTTAGCAAATTGATTCCACCCGTTCACAACGACAAACCTGAAGGCAGTGGATCAAACAAGAACAGTTAAAAGTGGAACAAATTGAGGACTTTCAAAATTTCCTTATTTGTATTTTAGTTTTATTGTTGTTGACAGTTTCGTATTTTGTGCGTGTTTACACGGATGTGTTATTTAGTACAATTTGTGAAGTAATAATGTTAGCTTCATCAATGTATTGTTGCATTAAGTGGTGATGTAATGTATGCAATGTTCGAAGATTGATATCATGTTCCTTTATTATGCATCCTAAGAATGTAGAAATGATGGAAGTGTTATGTGATATAATTATGTTGAATTGTTTTAAGACATGTCCTTTAATTATATAAGTTTCAAGTCTTGGTACACACCTTACAATTTGAAAACAAATATTGAATAATCCATGTTGTTTTTTGAGAAACTCACGTGTTATAGAGTTCCGCTATTCCCTTTTGTTCCCTGGTTGCAGTAAGTGATTGCTCACTAAGTCCTACGTGGTCATTTGTGAAATAGTTTCTGTACAAGAATAAAAGTTGTTTAATTCAATATGAATAATCACATTTCTTAGGTGCAATAAGCGTTATCTACTAAGTTCTCTGTGCTTATTTATGAAAGAGGTTTTGTAGAAGAATAAAAGTGCTTTAATTGGATATCAATCATTCATTTTTTAGGTGCAGTAAGTGGTTATATACTAAGTTGTATGTGGTTATTTATGAAAGAGATTCTGAACAAGAATATAATTGGTTTAATTGAATATCAATCATTGATTTCTTAGGTCCAGTAAGTGGTGATGTACTATGTTATATGTGGATATTTCTGAGAGAGGTTCTGAACAAGAATAAAAGTGGTTTAATTGGATATCAATCATTCATTTCTTAGGTGTAGTAAGTGGTTATATACTAAGTTGTATGTGGTTATTTATGAAAGAGATTCTGAACAAGAATATAATTGGTTTAATTGAATATCAATAATTGATTTCTTAGGTCCAGTAAGTGGTGATGTACTATGTTATATGTGGTTATCTTTGAAAGAGGTTCTGAACAAGAATAGAAGTGGTTTAATTGGATATCAATCATTCATTTCTTAGGTGCAATAAGTGGTTATATAATAAGTTGTATGTGGTTATTTATGAAAGAGATTCTGAACAAGAATATAATTGGTTTAATTGAATATCAATCATTGATTTCTTAGGTCTAGTAAGTGGTGATGTACTATGTTATATTTGGTTATTTTTGAAAGAGGTTCTGAACAAGAATAGAAGTGGTTTAATTCAATGTGAATAATCCCTTTTTTTAGGTACAGTAAGTGATTATTTAACAAGTTGTATGTGGTTATTTCTGAAAGATATTCTGAACATGAATACAATTCATTTAATTGGATATCAATCATTCATTTGTTAGGTGCAGTTAGTGGTTATATACTAAGTTGTATGTGGTTATTTATGAAAGAGGTTCTGAACAAAAATATAATTCGTTTAATTGAATATCAATCATTAATTTCTTAGGTCCAGTAAGTGGTTATGTACTATGTTCTATATGGTTATTTCTGAAAGAGTTTCTCAACAACAATAAAAGTGGTTTATTTTAATATCAATCATCACATTTCTTAGGACAAATTTCATCAATATGGTTGGCAGCCAAACTTTTATGAATAAACAAACTTAAATTTTCATCCAAATACCATTTTATAATCAATCATAAAATTCATCAACATTAAATAGTACAACATATTCTTCATTACAGAAACTAAACAACTTAAAAACCAGTAACATTAATTGAATCCTAATCAATCATATTTTGTGGACATTCTGTTCAAAATGTACATTAATTGTTCCCCTACTTCAATGTATTCAAGTTGGTGATGTTGTCCTACTTCACGCCTTAATCATTGCCTAAAGGATCCCACATTTCTGCAATACCCTTCTACGATGAACATTATCTTCGTGTAATACCCACTGACAAACCATTTGTTGTCGTAGAACTTGTAATTGTTCCTGCAATAATAATACTCTTGTTAAATTTTACACTAAAAAACCTTTTATCATAAATCATATTGAAATAAACATATACATAAATAATACTAACCATTGTGTAATCGGGCATTTTATTCCCATCAAATTTAGGTCTATGATCCCATAACTCAATATACTTAATGACCAATATACCACAATCATACCACACATTAAACAAATATTAGAAAGTGATTATATGACACAACTCAATAAATTGTCAACACCAACAAGTTCACTAACGTATTTGGTTGCATAGGCAAATCTTCTTCGATCACTTTCATTTCCTGCTCCTTAGAGTTTGAGTGTATGTCAATCATATTGAATAATTATTGCAAAGTGGCAACCTTAGAAATTGATATTCAACACATTCAATACTCTTGTAAATCTTGTATTCTAAAAGTAAAGTTCACTTAAAACAATAACAATAAAACAAAATATGTCTTACCATAGCCTTGTCAATACTTTTTCTACACTGCCTTTTGTAACCAAGAGAATCCAAAATGAACATTTCTCTTGATTGACAGTTCACAGCATAGCACCACCAATGGTCATCACCAACAGTGGGCACAAATAACTAAAGAACCACAACCACAAACATCAATACATTGAAGAACACATGGTATGATAAACCTATAACAGAACACATATACTTACAAATTCAGTTGTTAACAAGACATTTAATGGAAATGATTGAGGTTGGAAGAAATGATGGTAATCTGTTGCTACCAATGGTTCTCGCTTTTTTTTGGGAATCTTCATTCTCTCCATAACCATTGTCTAAAATATTTCATCCATAAAATTGGTTCAAACAATTCAATCCTTAAATACGCCAATAACTAATATCAACAAGTACAAAACTTTATCATTCAACAATTCAATCCTTACATTTCCGCAAAAAATGGATTGAAACAACACCGTCTAATCGTTCCAGATATGTGCAATTGATTATACACAATCGTCCCAGTGGCAGACAACATAACCTACACCAAAAGTTCATCAAAGTTATACACTCACATAATTGGTTGTTATACAACAAGTTTTGGTTCATTACACAACTTACCATGTTATCAATTTTTCCACGCGGTCGTAGGCATTGGAAGTCTGCTATGGTCAACATGTTGTTTGACATCTCCAAAAGTACTCTACATACAACACAATTTCATAATAATGTTCATTTCAAACACATTTATAAATCATATAATATATATATATATATATATATATATATATATATATATATATATATATACATATATATATATACATACATATATATACATACATATATACATATATACATATATACATATATATACATACATATATACATATATATATATATATATAAACTTTGTTTTGTGTATAACTTACTTAGCACCATCATTACAAAGCCCCGAAGTGCAAGTTGTGTAAGCATTTGTAAAAACAATGTTCTCATTTGTGGAGAGTCCCTCCATACCCCCATCCACAAAATTGACAACAGCCAAATCTCTTCGTTTGTCATCTGTCGAAGGCCCTTCCATACCATCATTAAAAGATGGCATCTCATTCAAAACCTCTTCTTCCAGCCGTCTTATACTTCTTTGTAACTCCAGAAGGCATTCTGCATGGTTATCAACCCTTGTCCTCAAGAGCCTTTGCTCTTCGACAACTCTAGCAAAGTCAAAGTTGTCATTGTAGGACTTACGATTAGTCTCCCCAACAGAACCAAGTGATTCCTTGATTTCCTCATTCTGAAATTGTTCTTCACTCAAATGGAAATCCCATAATATCTTCAAAAACAAATACAAGTTTACATAAACAACAAATAATATTAAGTCAATAACACAACAAATGTAACCAAAATATCAAAACAAATGGAATTACCTCAGTGCGTTCATTATTTTTCTCCTTTTATCTTTAATTACAATCCAATGAAGAATTCGAGGATAAATACTCCTACCACCAATATCATACAAACTTATGTGTTCCACAACCCATAACTGCAAAGTTCATCAAAATAGTTCAAATTGTTTTGACAAAAAATACACATTTATTTTGTAACAATTAAATAAATAAATTTTAAAACATACCTGTAATACTGCTGCACAACCAGTTATGTGTATAGCATCATGGTATGTTTTGCGGTTCTATTTATCCGCTGCCCGATTCAAACTACTTTCTATCAAACTATATACAGCATCACCCCAATTGTATATATTTAGTTCATCAATGTTATCTAATTTACTAAAAGGGACACTGTTTATCACATTATTATTCCTAGGAAAATAAAATATTCCAAATGTTAACAATATATACAACCTACAAAAATTGTCAACATTTTTGTTTTGTTTTAAATTTCTTATCCCTCAACTTTTCCATTATAGTAAAAATTGTTATGTCCTCATCCCTAAAAAAGTTATTAACAATGCCACCAACATCATTTTCTAGATTAAAAGTTTAACCAGAATTTGACAAACCTAAAAAAAAACACACATCCTCAACTGTAAAAGGGACTAAATTCTCCCTGATCCTAAAAGCCTTATGTACGACATCCCACCTACTAGTTAATTCTACAAGAATGGGGCTAGAAATAACGATATTGTCCACCAAATCGACTAAAAATTTAAAAGGTGTCGACTTTATTCTTTCCTTCCGAAAGGATTATAGGGAAGCATTTAATTCAACTATAGGTTGGGTTTGTACTCGGTGCCTAACTCTAACTATACCCTGCAAGTATAAACCAAACCATATCTTAGTACAATCAACAATCTACCAAATAAATATTAAATTGAAACAATTACAGCATACTTACAGGTTCATTAACTTCTCTGTCCATATCACTATATCCTGCACATTTTACCAAACACAATCAACATCATTGTATAATTAGAGTGACAAGTTCGGTTTATTATGTATTTAAATCATTCAAACCATATCTTAGTACAACCAATCATGATTATTCAAGCATCCACCAAGCTATATTCACACACAACACCTTCACATCATTTCATTGTTCATACAATACTAGACCACATTTATATATGAATGAAACGTGCACTCTTAATTTGAAACCAATGCCACCCAATTACATCTGCTTATGTACCATCATTCACAAGCCTAATTTTTATTCAATTACAACAAAGGTATACACTTACCATATTAATATCAGTATTTAAGACTCGTATAACTCATGCACTGTGTATTAAAAATGCTTTAATTCATATCACGTGTTAATTCAGAATTAAATCATGACATCTTACCTTAAGTTCATATCACATCATTTGTTTAATCCACATACCAATATTAACTTCAGTTGATGACCCAATTTCAGAATTTAAGGATAATAATAAATAAACCTATATAATCGGTTTAGTACTTCGTTATCAACTTAAGAATAATGATATCCAAACAATCTTAATTCTTACATTAGTTCAAACAACATTGTGCCTCATTTTATTATTATAAATTATATAACATCAATGACAATCTACACGCGTACTACCAGTATTAAGATACTAGCAACACCAAAATATGTTTATGGTATCATTTGAATCACATATGGCACTATTTCAACAATACAATAAATTTTATATTGCTTCTAAGACTATAGGCAATATCAAACAGTTTGAGTTTATATTCCACATCATGTATACCTATAAGTCATAAATTATTAGTCTAAAAGAAATATAATTAACTTAAACATAGCAACACATAAAGTCTTAACCCTTAGAAGTTTGAAACAACAAAGTATACAAGGTTTTCCCATCATTACTAAACATTGTATTTATGGAGTATGCATTTTAAGTTTTACAGGACAATGATCATAGTTTTATCAAGCTAAAACATGTAACATTAAGATTTGTCGGTCATCCATCCAACATACCCAACCAGCAACATTTCAAATACATTTTAATTCAATTTTTAAATGCATACCCAATTAACTATAACTACAAAACAACCTTCCATAATCCAATAAAATATTGATTCACTCAAACCGAAAACCAAAACATGTTCGTACATTCCCAGGTTCATACATATATATACATGCTCTACACCCACACCATACAATTATATATTAAAGAAGATTTATCAAATTAATACAATAAAATATGTCTGCAGCATTTTAATTCAAACAACAGAGAATTCCTGCAACAATTTTAACCCAAACAGCAAATAATTTTTCTGCAGCATTGGAATCAAAACAGCAAACAATTTTTTGTAGCATTCTAATCAAAACAACAAACAATTTTCTACAGCAATTTAATGTTAAAACAGTAAAGTTTCTGGTGCAGTAACAACAATCAAAAGAGCCCAATACAACAAGATTTTCTACTACAGTAACAGCAAAAACAACAAGCAGTTTATACAACCTTTTTCATCCAAACAACAACTACAAACAAAAAAAAACAACATCATCATGGGTAGTGCTCAAAAGGGTAAAACTACCACACAAAAAAATTGAAAAAAACCTACCTCAAAGTCACACACCATAGAAGCGACACAAGTCGAAACGCAAACCGGAGACCACAACCCTCAACTTCACAGCCACCCGAAACCTCCACAACCACCAAATGGGAGCGGCAAAATGATGCTAAACCACCTTTAAACCCACGAAAAACCTTCACAACCACCGATTCAACCACCTCAAATACACAAAATCGGAAGCAATGAACAAGGAGGGACAAAGAGAGAAGAAAGTAAGAAAAAGTAAACCTAGATCGTATTCTTCATTCACCACGAAAAAAAAACGAAAACAAAATTTAGCTTTCTCCCATTTTTACCCTCAGTCAATAAACAATTTTTTTAAAACAAAAATGACGTGACCCGTGTCATATGAGTGTAAGTGACACGTAGGCGTGTCATTGTATTACTGCTCTTAAGAATTTAATTCAGGCTTTCATCCTAGTGTATTCAATTAGGATTTTAGAATGAATTATGAAACTTTTATTTAATAAGCGAAACCCGAGTCATTTGTATCCTCTCTTATAATTTCTCTTTCCAAATTAATCAAAGATAACTCAGGGCTATCTTCCCACTCTGCAACCATTAATTCTTATTTATTTAAATCATTTTCTTCCTTTTACAAAATAAGGATTCACGTTAACTCATGATTGTTTCTAATTTTAATTAACATAACTGCTAATTCTTGCTTATTTCTAAATCTAATTAAAAGAAATAATCACAAACCCATAATTTACAATTTCTTTAATGTTTTCCCACTTTCATTTAATTTACTTTCCGGGCATTAAGGCTTTGTTCACTTGAATGGATTTGGGGGAGAGTGATTGAGGAGATTTGAGAGGATTTGAAGGTAAATTTTGTTGTTTATTTGATTGAATTTAGAGGTAAATGAAAGTGGATTTGGAAGTAAATTTTTTTAATTTGTCATGTCAATCAAATCCTACACTAATTCTCACAAACTTTACTTCCAAATTCACTCTCACTTACCTCCAAATCCACTCAAATAAACAATAAAAAAATTTACTTTCAAATCCTCTCAAATCCCATCAATCACTCTACCCCAAATTCATTCAAGTGAACAAGGCTAAAAGATTTCTATGTATAAACAGAAAAGAGAATCAACATTTATGGATTCAAATACAGAAAATATTCATGATATATAAACTTCCAAATCTCACACAAATCATCCAAATAATCACCAATTCAGAATTAAATTAACTCTACGTAAACAATTAATTGAATATGATAAGCTTCCCATACCTTAGTCTATTATAAAACTTCAAGGATACGCTTACTATCTTCTCAAAAATATATTTTTCTCCTCTTCAATCTCTCTGTCTCACTGTGCTCTCTTTTCTTTTTTTCTTAATTTTTTACGTACCTCTTTCTTTTACGCTTTCTTTCTTTTTATTTCTTGTTCAATAAGTTCTTATTTTATTTTTAAATTAAATTATTT
This sequence comes from Vigna umbellata, assembly GCF_029865625.1. Lineage (NCBI taxonomy): Eukaryota > Viridiplantae > Streptophyta > Magnoliopsida > Fabales > Fabaceae > Vigna > Vigna umbellata. The sequence goes on along the minus strand of NC_142165.1, from coordinate 81,263,971 downwards.
TATAACTTAAGAGTAAAGTTTTCTTATAAATCTATCTTCTTAGGATTTGAACTCACAATCATTCAATCCTAGACACACATTTCTACCAACAAGCCAACACATCATATTTACAATATAGAACCTCATAAATTTAACAACCATGCAATAACATGTGTTACACTTATATCCAAAAAAAAAAAAAATAGAATTTTATGTTCTACACAATACTTGCACGCTACACCACACCTTTTGAACTCATGCAGATTTTGATAAAACGTATTCAAGCCTTATTTATAATCTTTACATTTTCACGGGTCTTACATTGGCAGTTATGGCCAAAGTGTAATTTAGGTTTTTTTCGGATAAAGAATTATAAGACAACATGTTAGAAATGGGATAAGGGGTCTTGAAATTATTTTTCATGCACAAGGATTGATTAAGCTGATGCACATAGTCAGTCATTTAGGTAGGAGTCCTTCTAACTCTGATGGATCTTCTGTGATTGCGATGAGTTGTTGTTGTTGCTACTGTCAGTATTAGCCAGCTCAGTATGTCTCTGGTCATAGTGTCCCTTTCCATTGGTCCTTCAATGTCAATTAAATTGTAGTTGCATAGAAGGTTATTAAGAAATGTAGTTTTGTCTTCTTGTTGTTGGCTTTCCTGTTGTTTTGTTGGTCTTTATAAGGAAAAACATCTTCATAGAAGACTACGTAATTTATTTGAGTTTTTTAATTTTAAAATATAACTATGTAAAATGTTATTATATATTGTTATAAATGTTTTTTCTAATAAAATTTAATATCATTTATGATAATTTAATAATACATATATAACTAGTTAAGCAAAGAAATATAAATGCACATGAGTTATTTACTAAATATATTAATTTTTGTCAATTAATTATAGGTTCATAAAATTGAATGAAATACTCACATTGGCAATAGTAGAGTTACAATTAATATTTATGTAAGATGTTTAAATTTCTAAGTCTTCAAAAATTAAAATTAAGAAGCCATTACCGAGATGCCATTTAATTGTTGCGTTTACAGAATTATTGATCCATTAAATTTGGAAAATTATTTTTAGAACATTTTCAATATATTTTGTCTATATAGTGGGTCCAAAATATATGCTAAGTAATGTGATTTAACTAAACTTATTAAATTTTAACTAAACTTATTAAATTTTGAGATATATTTGTTGTTGTAAATATTTATATATTAGTATATTGATAGTATATGTAACTAATGTTGGTAGTTTAGTCAGGTCAGATTAAATTATGTCACTAGTTTTATTTTTATAGGAAAATCTCAAATCGATTCTCTTATTTTACGTATCTCAATTTTATTTATATTTTTAGAAATTTGATGCAATCTAAGTCTTTTTCGTTAGTATTGTATTAACAACATTAAAAAAAGTGTCATTGTTTTTTTTTCAATTATTTTTAACATTTTTTTAAAAGATGAAATTTGTGTCATGTGCCAAGTTAACGTCGTGCCACATGGCTATAGATGTAGTAATGACAGTACCATGTGTCATTGTTACGTCAGGTGTCATTGTCTTAACCTCAATTTGGTTCATGTATTTTTATTTTGTCTCAAATTTAATCTTATTTTTTTTAAAATGATGCAATTGCGACCCTCACCAAATTGAAACAAAATTTAATTTTTGAATAAATGTTATACAAATATTTTTATTAAATATTTTTAACAAGATTACGTTTATTTTACATTAAAATATATTTAAAATTGTTTTTAAATTTTAAATTTATTTTTTTAAAATTTTTATAAAACTATTTAAAATTATTTTCAAATTTTATATTTAAATTTATAAAAATTTTATTTTTAAACCAGCTAAAATATTTGTATAGAAGTTATAAAAAATTTAGACATTTTAAAAATATACAACTATTTAAAAGACATGAGCCACAAGGCTAAAAAACCCTATAAATACACATAGTATTTCACAACAAATACACACACTCTCATACACTAATATAGATCATACAACTCTCTTACTAACTTAAGTGTCGGAGAGTTTTTATAGGTGGATCTTCCCATGTGTTATAGTCCTCAGGAAGCTAGATCAAGAGTAATTAAGCAACTTAGATCTTGTCATTTGTTTGATGGTCCGTACTTAGGATTTCGATAAGAATATTTGTCGCCCACCGTGGGGCCGATAACAAGGTTCTAAGTAGAACCATTGATCCCTTAAGCCCTCTATTGGGATTGAACGATCACTCCCCTTAGAGCTCGACTATGGGGCTTATGTTCCTACGACACTTAATAGTCCCACATCACTTAGAAGTCGAGACCTAGGGCAGCTTAAATAATTCTTCCATCCTCCAAGGTACCTTTTAATGAAAAAATGTTAATGGATCACAGGCTTCAAAGTGGATAATACCTCAAATGAGAGGTGAGTGACTCCTATGATATCACTCGACGGACTTAGGATCAAAACATTGACACCCACAATGAGCTCGATAAAACCTTTCCTCAAACTCACTCTTTCATGGTTACCACCCTAAGTCAAGCGCAATTGTCACATAAGTTGGAATCCAACCCGGTAACAACCCTTCAAAATCAAATACAAACACTAATGTAGCAAAATGAAGAATAACACAAGTGTTACAACTTCGAGCTCAAAGCCTTGTGCACCGAACACCAGGTAGATACCCAAGCACTAAACCAAATGTTGACCGCCTTGGAAAACAAAGATCCACCTTCACATTCCCGTCCTTGACAAAAGAAACCCTTGAGTTAGTAGTGCATACGTGGCACTCAACGGCAAGCGAAGAATCTCACATGTGAAATCATCATGGCAGGAGTAGGACCCCAACACGCCAAAAACACTACAAGGAAGACCCGCACAACCCCGAGCAAAGCACATCACTTTACCTCAATAAAGCCCCCAAGGGGACTACAGTCAACCTGCTCAACACAGATACAAAGAGATTGGAGCAGATCCCACTACTTGAGATAGGACCATGACACGTGGAAACATCGTAGCCCACGTCGAGTATAAGGGGTCAACAAACCCAAAAAACTCTACCGGAAGGACGACATACTTCTCATATATGCCCTTAGACTTATGATTTTCGAGATAGGACCACCTATTCATGCCCACTTGATGTCGAGAATTTTCATCTTTTTAAAAAGGGGATTAGGCCAACATCCTAAACAGGATTCTTATCAACATATGTAAATACAACTAAAGAACTGATTCAACCACCCATATGAAGGCTTATCTAATCTAGGTTAGTATTCATATTTAAGAAGAAAAGAGTTTTTTGCTGGATGTTTCTTACCACCTTGGAAGGACCGACCTTGGATTGGTATTATACACTACCCCCGTATTTAGTAGACTTCTTTAACGCGTTAAGTACCTTGTTCTGAGCTCAATTTGCTAACTGCAAAATTCTACCTACCTCATCGGCTGCCTTGAAGTACACAGAGTAGGGGGGAAACGAGACCCTTAGGCCCTTCATGGAAAGATTCACCATCGCAATGACCAATATCTTGGACTCTATTTGTAATTATGCATTCCTTGATCTGTGGTCTCCAACCCGGGCCTTTCTCTTATTCTCTTTTCATCAAAAGGTCAAATAACATAGACAACCTGAGAGAGAGCCACAAAGTACATGACCATAGAAGAAAACACCCAAGAGGGCAAAGAAGCCCAAAGTCCCAAGGAGAGAGAAAGGCATGAAGACCAATGTTGGAGACCGAGCTACGTCCCAATACAACCAGGGTATCCCTTGAATGCTAGTAAGGACACCATACTTAGAGAGACGTGTAACTTAGAGCTCATCCAACTCCCATGACCTCAGGAACCTATCATCAAAGCATAGGTCACGCCATGAAAAAATGTAGATACTTGATGGATATCATCGAAGAGTTCATCCACTCTAGCACCTTAACCTAGTTTGTTTAATAAGGTAAAGATGGTTGAAGCAAGGGCTGAGGAGGGAGACGTCAAGGAAGAGGGCACAAAAAGGCTTTATATCACAAGACTAAGGACAATCAAACTAACCCAACATGAAACCCCTCCAAGTACAACAACTCACTTCGCCTCCATCCAACCTATGATTCGAAGTTAGATAATCCAGGCACAACTTAACCTTGCAAAGGTGAGGGGAAACATTCATACCATTGACGAAGGTTTCCCTAAAGGGGGAAGCTCCTGAGCGACACAAAGAAGATACCAAAAGAGCATTAACTTAGTGAGTCAATTCCCACCAAGGCGCTTGCATCTCGTAACCTTCATGGATGAAGATTTATGCATAGATGACCTAGATCAAGACGACACAATGGTCATCACAAAAACCATTGTCAATTGTCAAGTGCATAATATTTTATCAATCAAGGCAACTCGACTGATATCCTATTTTGGCTTGCCTTCCAAAAGTTAGACATCCCCACAAACTTAATCTGACCTACCCAGAACCCCTACTCGATGTTGTCGAAGAACGGGTCCACACCAAATGATATATTGATTTATTAATAACCTTGGGGATGCTAGAACCCCATCGCACTGTAATAGTATGATTCCTCATAGTGAAGGTGGACACATCGTGATTGGACAGAGAATGCTAAACAAGCTCGAACTCGTTGTGTCCCCTCCACACATGGAATTGAAGTTCCCGATCGAGGACCACTTATCCATTATCACCATCAAGGCAGATCCAAATAACGCAAGGACCTACTACGCCCTAAGCCTTAAAATGGCATCATATGCGCCCCTTACTAGCCTGATAGGCACCAGCATGACGACCCATGTAACAATAATAGAACAGTCTGCCTCATTATAGATAGAACCACACGACTACAAACAATGTGATCATGTTTGACTAATGTTGTCATATGAGTAAGGTTGACTTGAACGACACTACCCTTGACCTTGACCCAAAGCCAAGTTCCTAGAGGACAACCAACTTTCATTTGATGAGCTTATGCAGAACTACGCCTAGCGAACCCAACCATCTCAGCTCAAAAAGATTGATATCAACATAAGAGAGCCAATTTGCGGTCAAATAATAAAAGTTCTTAAACAGAACACAAATTTATTTTCCTAGTGCAAGGCCTTGGATTCTTATGCCATCATCTATCCATCCTTCTACAAGCCAAGCATATGGCCCAAGGAAAAATAAAGCTCGGAGAAGAGCACAAGGACACTGTCAACAAAGAAGGAATAATGCTCCTTAAAACCAATTTCATTAAAGAAGTCACCTATACCACATGGCTTGTCAACATTGTTGTTGAAATAGAATGACTTAGTTTCAATACCAAGAGGGGGTGAATTGATGAAACACAAAAATCAGAGTCTTTTAAAAATCTTTTTCACAAAAGGATGATCTTTAAAAAGTTTCTTGAATCGCAAGGAATAAGATTTTTTATGTGTAGCGGAAATAGTTGACTACGTGAAAACTAAAGTCGACTTAGAAAATTAAAAGTGCAAGGATAGAGAATTCAAACGCAGGTTTTATACTGGTTCGGCCAAACTGGCTACATCTAGTGTCCTTCCAATCCCAAGAAGCAAATGCACTATAATGGTCAAGGTTTTTACAACAAGGCTTTTATAACGACCTCCACGTCAAAATATAAAACACCTCTCTAACCCTCTAATCAAAATATAGGCATATACAAACAAAGAACAACAACAAGATGCCCCCTCTCCTGCATTCTTTAATCGCTTTGAACAATCCTCAAAGTCCAGAACGCCACACGTTCTCTTCCTGTAGTCACAACAAGGCAGCCACAATCTTCACAAGATTGAGAGAAGAAGTTGATAACGTATCAGACACCTCAAGTGCAGGTTGATCATCAATGCGCACAGATTCTTGCTCGTCAAGCAATCACCAAAGAATGAACACCTCGGTCTTTCTTGATGGATTCTTGGAGCTTTAGCACGTTCTACCAGAGATCAATAATCTGAGACAATTCAATCAAAACATTAGATTCACAAAAGTCTCTGCAGAAATCAAATTCCCGTCTATATATAGTTTTTTACAAAACTGACGCTCCTAAGTCGACTATGCTACTAATAGAGTCGATTATACTCAAACAGTTATAACAGTTAGTAGCAGTCAAACCAACTTAATTGATTTTGCATTTAATACAGCTGACTCACAATCAATGCTTAGTCAAAGATATAAAATATAATCGTTAGACATCACAAGCATTAACAGAATTTCAAAACATAACTAACTAAGTTGAGTAGCTTGCGCATACAGTCGACTTTGTAACACTTCATGCAGTTTTGAAAAACTTTCTTTCCAAAAATACTCATAGCACACTTTGAAAAAGTTTGTGCAAAGCCACGAGTTTTAATCGACTTACTTCATAATGAAGTCGACTTAAAACTGCTGTTTTGCCACATATTATAAGTTCAACCAAAGTGCATGTGGTTTTCCTTTTCTAAAACATATGTCATGCATTCACAGATAAGATCTCATGTAAAACACAGTGAATTGCAATAATGACAGAATCAACACAAACATGTTCTCAAATAATCATAAACATCAAAGCTATAAACATGTAACACATTTAACAACACATGTGTTATTAATTATGTGTTGTCATCATAAAAAACCAGAAGCTCTGAGATTGTAGGTTTAGCTAAACTAGTGCACTCCCTATCAACAATCTCAACAATTGTCATGGTGACGAAAGCCAACAACAAATAGCGCATGTGCGTTGATTACACCGACCTCTAAAGAACATGCTTAAAGGACACATACCCACTCCGTAACATTGATCGGCTTGTGGACAACACGGTAGGTTACAAGTTGTTAAACTTATTGGATGTGTACTTAAGGTACAACCAGATTCGAATGTACCTATAGTGGCAAAGTACATATGACGACAAGCGACATTCTATACTATCCAGAACGAGGAACTCTTCAGAAGAGGGTTTGTCTCACATCTAGTCAAGTTCCCGCATCAGGAATAGGCCCAATACTTCCACATGCGACGTGCATTCTACAACCTGATGCATGGTCTCGTGAGCACTAAGAGTTGGGTACTACTAGCCTATATTAAGATAAAATGGCCATGAATACATCATGAAGTGCAAAACGTTTAGCCAATTGCATTAGGTTCCTCTTGGAAAACTGCACACTGTAGTTGCTCCCCAGCCATTCACTATATGGGGAATGGACATACTGGATCCTTTCCCACTAGCAAAAGAGAAAGCCAAGTTTCTCATCATGATCGTAAACTATTTTACTAAATGCATAAAGGTAGAACCACCGGCCACCATCTCAACCCAACAAGTCCAAAAGTTGCTAGAAAAACATCATATGCTGAGATAGACTACCACAATCCATAGTCACTAATAATGATAGATAATTCATAGATGATAAGTGCTTGATATCAGTGAAATTCAATGTTTAATTAACACTTATCTTGTTTTGATTATGTATAAATGATATGACAACTACCCCAATTTTACTTGTTTTGTAGAAATACATTAATCCAAGGAGTTAAATCTCCAAATTGAAGAAAATATGAAGAAATCCAATCGCTTTTAGAAGAATTTGTCTTGTCACGGCTGGAGCAACACCTAAGGGCTTGAGCCACGAAGAAACCCATGGATGAAGGTTTCCTTGAGCCATTAGCTATAGCTTGAGCCTTAAAAAAAATGCTTCAATATTAAGCAACCATGAACAGATCTAGCCCAAAAGTTCATAACTTGAGTTAGGAAGGAAACTCACTAATGGAGGAAACCTCAACGCTTGAGCCGTGAGTAACTGCTTGAGTCGTGATGCGAGAGTCTAAAAATATATCCCTCTGGACAAATTCAAAAGGGAGGTGGAGCAAGAGAGAACTAGAGAGAGAAAAGACTTCGATCTTAGCCATCTTAGGGTGTGATTATAGAGAGAGGCTCTAGTGAATCTCTTACACATAATCCTTGTACTTCATAGACATATTCTTAGAGGATTAGGAGATGTTTTCCTCCTTCTTTGTTGTACGTCTTCCCATATTCATGAGGAGCTAAACCTTCATTGTTTTAGAGCATGATATAGCATATTCAAACTCTCTTGTATTCAATGCCACTTTCATTTTTGCAGTTTTCATTGGATTTAAAGTGGTTACTTGATTTATGCTTTATTATGGGCTGAATTGATCACTTATCCTAGTTGTAAGCGATCACTAACATGTTTCATACTAGACATGATGACGTACCCCTAGCCATGACCCAAGTACATTCAAGAAGAGCTAGAGTCATTTATGCAAGGTGAAGCAAAACTCTTTCTCTTAGGTCATCATGGAGCACCTATAATAGATTAGGAGTATTTAGACCTTGTATTCAGGGTTAAGTAGTGTAGGATTTCTTGTTAGGCCTTGTATTAAGGGCCAAGTAGTGTAGGATTTTTGAACAATCTTACTTAAGTTGTAGGGAAATATTTGTGCCTAGCTTAAGCTAATATTGAGTGATTAGTTTTGTAACCCTAGTTTGGTGGAGGGTGTTTTGTAACACCCCAAATTATGGGATTCCACGATTTTACAAAAAAACCGATAAATTTCAAAACTTTATCATAGTGTGGAAACTTATTTTTCAAAAACCTTAACCTTCCAACATGCATAATTTATTCAAAACATAATAGTTTCAAAAGCCTTGTCCAATTATATTATTCCATAAGTAATTAAAATGACTAATGAAATAAAACAACTACAAATACTTTATTTCAAAAGTCTATATCAAAAGAGCTTTTTTTAAAAAAAAAACCCCAAATCTTTCCCCCATCATCTCACAAATCTATCATGCATCTGGAACATCTGCAATATCATCTGCTCATGTATAACACATTATACGATCATCACCGATAATTTCATTCACAAACACACAAACACAGACATGTATGAGGTAAGCTACCGATAAAACAATCATAACAACAAGATACATACACACTTATTATATCAATCATAATCAAACACACAACAAGATACATACATACCTTCTGATTATATCAACCATAATCAAACACCTCATACATGGAAGTAATAATAATAGGATTCTTAATCTTCTAATATAAACAATTCAAACATAATGAATTATTCGATCATTGATCCTCGATCCTCGATCCTCGATCTTTAACCATTGATGTCATCTCCAACATCTCACACTTAGACCCCTGGTCTATCTACCCATTAACACCTTTGCTAACTACCTACTATAACCATTATAATAACATCACTATCAACATAACAACACTTGGAGCATCTCAAGTACCATGATCTTCATCATAGATACACCACCATCATGACTATCTTAGTCATAAACAACACCATGAGCATCACCACACCATAGCACCATGTGGAAAGAGTCTGTCTCACCCCTATATCCTACCTCATCGACTGTAACCGCTCCAACAACCCACTTGTAGCCTCTCCTACAGGACATTTTTAGCCTCCCCTACAAATATGCTCGAGTAGTCCCGCAATCCAGTTAAGGAACATGTAGTCCTACAACACAAGAACAAGGAACACACCTTTACCCCGACACAAGGAAGGCTCAATACCCAAACAACTCTTCCAATGCATACAAGGCAAAAGAAAGCACCTATCCGCAGATAGAACAAGATTTATGAGGTACAACAAGTAGACTTATCATCCACTTTCATGCTCCTCAATCACATACTTAGGTACATCCCAACACTTACCCGTGCTCCACTCTCAACCATAAGTCAAACTGACCCTAAACATAACCACTAACCTCAATCTTTGATTATCATCATGTCCACAGCTCCTTAGGCTTATCTTAGTAAAATTTATCCAGAAACATCGCACAAGAAAGGATAATCGATTATCATCCTAGATAATCGATTATTCCTGAACCCACACTAAAAAACCAACGTGTAGATAATCGATTATAACTAATGATAATCAAGTAGTGCCGAATCGAAACACATCTTGGACATGATTCAAGCATTCAAACATACATACATTAACCCTAGATCATGTGGAAACATACTTAACACATCATACATGCATTCAAGCATCACATACTTATGTAAACATACTCAAACACATATGATACATCACTTGAATCATCCAGATCCAAGCATTGACATGTTATACCCCCAATAAACCCAATTATACTGCATATGATTATTACCACACCCTTACTGATGGGGAAAAGGGAAAAAAATAATAGCAACTTAACAAAGAGTAATAATGCAGCAGAAATTTAATCCCCTTTCTTGTGAGAATCTGCGATGAGTACCAAACAAATAAAACAAAAACAAAATCCAAAACACAAAGAGACACCAACAATTTTTAACGTGGAAAACCCTTTAATGCAAGGGTAAAAACCATAAGTCGTCCAGACCAAAGAAAAATTCACTTTGATCAATAATAGAGTACAAAAAAGTCTCCGATAAAAACACCAAATGGTATTTCAATTAGCCAAACTAACTAAGCATAATGCTTACAAATGAGAACAAAGAAGATGAAAATTCTCTAAAATAGAACTGCTGATGTGAGGCTGTTTTCTCCCAAACTAGACCTCCGATTGACGATCCGAACGATTATAATGAAGAACCATACATTTGTAACCCATTGTCCAAAAATAAGCCCGATGTAACGGTAAACGACTTCACAACGATGAAAACACCAGTGCAGGTTTTATGTTATACTTCTTCTATTTCTTTCTCACATACTTGGTTTTTCCCTCTCATCAAATGACTCTAGTGTGTCCTACTAATCTGATCCATCTCCACTAAAACAAAGTGAGACATAATGGTCCACATTATTTGGCCTATTCTCCACATAGGAAGGGGGCTTAATAACCCAACACTTACAACATATATTTGCATGGAAACCCACAAACATCATAACTTTATTCTCTCTTAGCATCAAACCCTTTGTAGGGATAACCCAACAAAACATACATAATACAGTCATAGGGAAAACCTATCACAAATATTACCAAAAACTTATTTCCTTGCACACATAAACCCTTGCCCAAAAATAGCAACAAATAATCATAATCATAATCATATAACACACATCAAACAAGTATTTTCATGCAAGTAACTTGAGAATGCATAACATACAATAAACAATGGTAAGCTTTCCCATACCTTGGCTAATACTAGAGTTTTATCTAACTTCAAAAACACCACAAATCCTCCCTTGCACTAAGGTTTTCTGCAACTTTCTTCCTCTTTTCTCCTAGAAAACGTCTTTTTTCTCCCTTATCTTTCTAATTTTCGTTTTTTGATTTTAGGATAACAAAATGCAGACCCCTATTTACTCTTTTCCTGTTTATCTTGTTCTATTCTATCTCTATCTTTTTTAGTTTTAGTAAAATCTCTCAATTTATCTCTAAAACCACTAAGATTTCCTCTCTTATTCTTTCTTAAATAATTTTTAAAATATCATCAACCACCAAATATTTTTAAAATTCATGTAATCTTTTAAAATATCTAACATTATCTAATAATGATTTTCTCTAATAAAAATATCTCTTTTAATCTTTAAACCCACCAAGATTATATCTCATATTTTCATTTAACTAATTTTTAAAATAAGAATAACTAAATCTTCTAAAAGATTTACATAGTATCATTTTATTAAATATCCAGATTATTTAATTTGCATGATTTTCCTTTCTACACCCCCTCTTAATTAATTTCTACACTAACTAAATAAAGGTAAAAGACCATTTTGTCCTTAGGCAAAAATATAAAAATAAAGAAATAACATAACAATTATGCTTTAATAAAAATATACACTCAAGAACACTATTTTTCAAACAAAAACCCAAAGTCTTAGTAAAGAGTTATCTTACTATTTTCCCTATTTTCCCAGATCTTATATGTCCCACATGAGACATGGTGGCTACATGACAAACTCTTAGTAAAGAGTTATCTTACAAGGGTAGTGGAAATGTGTCATTTTCTGAGTGGAGAACTTTTGCTAAAGTGGCTTTCCACATGACAAACTTTTAGTTGAGAGTTTTCTTACAAAGGCAGTGACCATGCGTCATTTTCCTAATGGGAAACTTTTGTTAAAGTGTCAAACACGACACTTTAGAATAAAGAGTTTTTCTACAAGGTAGAGTGCCACATTTCAAGCTCTCCATCACCAAGATAGGATTTTTAGGGTTTGGTACATGATAAAATTTTAGGGTTTTGGTCTACTTTGAAGACACCTTCATCTAGAAAGAGAGGCGTCTTCCCCTTGTAAACCCAATTTGAGATTAGTAATGAAATGTTGTCAAAATATTGAGTCATTTTATTAGTCTCTAAAGTCAAGGCTAAAACACCCCATGTAGTCTCCTTTAGCTACCTTCCTTTAGAGTTGATCTAACTTCTCTAAGAGCAACATCAAAACACCACCCATCACCATTAAAACACCAAAGGCCGTGAGCCTTACCCCTTATCCTCTATAGCTTCTGCACCTTCATCATCACCATAACACATCTTCAAGCTTTGGCTCAACCTAACTTAGGAAAAGTGATATTAGGACAATAAGAAAAATGCTAGTCTTCGGATACTAGAATGGGCCTAAAGTACCATAAAAGGCACTTGGAGGACTTGATCACTTGAAGCTATATACTTAAAGGAAAATCTGATGTAAAAGAGGCGGAATTTGTGAAATCAAACTCCAACACAATTTTTAAATACTATAATAATTTATTTGATAGCTTAAATCTTGACCTCCGTATTCAACCTTTTTACACAAAATAGTCTCCTATCTTATCAATATTTTTGTTGTTATAAAAGTTACATTTCATTGAAGTTCACTTTCTAAGAATTCTTTGGGTGATATTTGCATTTCAATACTGCTTCGTTGTATACTTGTTATAAAAGGTACATTTCATTGAAGTTCACTTTGTGAGAATTCTTATTTGCATTTCAACACTGCTCGTTGCATTTCAATAATATTTTTTTGCTAAATTTCAAAATACTACTACCATGCTACTTTTTAATTGTCAATTGTTTTCAATCAAATTGTATTCTTTTTATATGTGTGTTTTCAATTAAATTTCAGGAGGACATAATACTTTTGTCCAAATTATATAGTTATTTCTTATTTTATTATGGACTGAAAATTGCCTAAACATTAAACGATGAGAAAGAAAATAATAAGTAACCTTTTAAAATTGTTTTAAAAATAAAATAAATTCAAACGACAATTATGGGGAGGATGAGAGTAATTACATTATGAGTGATTCTCCCTGCACCTCACGGTCTTCCTCCTGCACCTCCAAAACATATTTTAATTCCAATGATACCCTTCACAGAGAAACCGCATTTCGAATTGCGGCAATTTCCTCCTGCACACCGCATTTCGAACTGCGGCAACTTCCTCCTGCACCTCCAAAAGCGAAAAGCACAAACCCACCGCATTTCGATCTACGACTGAGACAAACCGCACTTCGAAGTGCGTTAGATTTTTAGGGTTTAGTTTTTTAATTTTTTTATTAGGTTAGTATATATTTATTTTATTAGGTTTTATTTTTATTAGGTTAGTATAATAAATTTAATTTTTTATGTTAGTTGTTAAATAAAATGTTTTGTTTTAATATATTTTGAATTATTTTATTTGTTTGTTAAATTTTGTTGAATTTGTTATTTTTCAACATATTATTATTTTCTTAATATATTATTTATTATGTATTTAATTTTATTTAAGTTTTTTAATTTTTTATGAAATTGAAATAATTATTAAATTGTTTATTGAATTAAATAATAATTATTATATGTAATGTTAAATATTATTTTGGATTTAAAGTACAACAATTAATTAAAACGCACTTCGAAGTGCGGTTAGGAAACAATTAATTAAAATAGGAAACGCACTTCGAAGTGCGGTTAAGAAACAATTAAATAGATAGGAAACGCACTTCGAAGTGCGGTTAGAAAAAAATTAATTAAAACGCACTTCGAAGTGCGGTATTAATTTTTAACTTTTTGTTAATAAAGGGTAAAAAGGTAAAATTAGGGGTGCAGAATGAAGACAGTGAGGTGTAGAAAGAATCACTCTTACTTTATTTAACTGCATATTTAAAGTTACTTAAATGTTGAAAGTGGCTTAAAACCCAACATTAAATGCATTTTCATAGTAGGTACTTTTGAAACAAAAAAAAATGTTGGAGAGTTTCACCGTACCATCTCCAACCCAGCCGGTTCGTCATGCACCCTGTCTTGCACAACGCCAACGGCAAACAAACAAACAACCAAACGCAACAACCACGATAACTCGCCAAAATATCACGATACTCACCTTACTGACTTCAAACTCCTTTAAGATCAAACCGTTACCAACGTCATACAAAAACATAAAATTAAACATACCAAACCAAATATCACAAAACCAACCGTTAGACGACCGTTCCCGACTCAACTCACTCCCCCTTCAGACCAAACCCAACCAAAATAAATGTCCTAGACACTGATCCCACTTGGACAACCTCGGCTTTTTTCAAACTTGTTCTATATTGTCTTTAACAAAATTTAAAATTACTATCCTTTATATTTTATACCTACATTTTCCCTCAAAAGAGAAGACCGTTCATCGTTAACTGTGCCTCGATTTCTCTTCTCACACTGCAACATTACCCCCCATTCCCATCTCCTCTTCTCTGTCTATCTACACTCAGACAACGACGTCGTCTTTGTCATGCTTAGAAAAACTCTTCCCAGTTCCAATCTTAAAAACTAAATAAAAATCAATAATTAAATCTCACACTCATGGTTGCCGGCAAGGTAAGGGTAGCAATGGGGTTCCAGAAGTCACCGGCGCCGGCCACGCACACCCCTCCGCCTCAGAAGAAGCAGCCTCCTCCATCGCCGTCTACAGCGAAGTCCTCGTCCCACAAGTCCCCGTTCTCTCGCTCCTTCGGCGCGTACTTCCCGCGCTCCTCCGCTCAGGTGCAGCCGCGACCGCCGGATGTTGCGGAACTACTCCGTCTAGTGGAGGAGCTCCGGGAGAGCGAGTCGCTGCTGAAGACGGAGCTCCTGGAGCACAAGCTGCTGAAGGAGTCCATCGCCATTGTTCCCGTTCTGGAGAGCGAGATCAGCGCGAGGGAAACTGAAATCGAAAGGAGTAGAAGAAGAGCTGAGGAAACGGAAGTGGAGAACGAGAAGTTGAAGAAGGAGTTGCAGGAGCTGAAGGTTCGAGTGGAAGAAGAGAGGAGAGAGAGCGAGAGGAAACTAAAGGCGCTGGAAGATGAGATAGTGGAGATGAAGAAAACGATGTCGTATAGTGGATGTAGCAGTAGCAGTAGCAGAGCAGAGACATTAGAAAGTCACGTGCACGAGCACGAGAACGAAGCTTCGCAAAGGTTGGTGGAGGTTTCGGTGAGGTCGAATGTCATGAAAAGCTTGAAGAAAACGGCGTCGGATCTCGGAAGCGGGATTTTCAAAAGAGAGGCTGGGGAAACGGAAAGGCCACATCACTCACGATGTAACTCGGAGGAACTCGCCGATTGCTCTGACTCGGTTCTCTCCGGTTCCGTGAGGTCACGCGCGCCTCGTGTTCCGAACCCGCCACCGAGACCTTCGTCTTCTTCTCCTTCATCACCGTCCAGCGGTTCCTCCAACAAAGGCGAAACCGAACAAGTCATTCAGCCACCGCCACCGCCTCCGCCGCCTCCTCCTCCACCGATTAAGGCTGCGCCTCCTCCACCGATTAAGGCTGCGCCTCCTCCACCGATTAAGGCTGCACCTCCCCCACCTCCGCCTCCACCAAGGAAACCTACATCTAAGGTAGCCCCTCCGCCACCTCCGCCGCCTCCTCCGGCGAAGGCGGGGAAGTTGGCTCCGGCGAAGGTAAGAAGAGTGCCGGAGGTGGTGGAGTTTTACCACTCGTTGATGCGGAGGGACTCACATTCGAGGCGGGACTCGGGGTCCGCCGGTGTCGCGGAGGTACCGGCGACGGCGAATGCTCGCGATATGATAGGCGAGATCGAGAACCGCTCCACTCACTTGTTGGCTGTAAGTGCACGTGAATTTGGCGATGTAATTACCGGTTTGCCACTGGCATTTATTGTGTCACTGTCTGCTGACATGTGTAGTCGCTTTTATTGCTTTGTTTTGAATTGGATTTCTTCGTAGATAAGACAGTAATCTGATTCGAATTTGGTTGGCCATAGTCGTAAATATGCTCTAAAATTATGACATTTTGTTGAATTCCTAGTCAAAGAAAAAGGAAAAGATTCTCCAATTACTGAAACCCTAATCCCTAGTTGTCAATTAAGTAAAAAAATTTACTTCATTTCATTAGAGCTTAGTAATATTAAACTACTAATTGTTAATAAAAGTTTTTTCTTTTAACCAAAGTTCTGATACTGTCTGATCTCAGGTCAATAATATCTTTTGTTTTTACAGATAAAAACAGATGTAGAAACTCAAGGAGACTTTATTAGATACTTGATCAAAGAAGTGGAGAGCGCAGCATTCACGGATATTGAAGATGTAGTGCCTTTTGTCAAATGGCTTGACGACGAACTCTCCTATTTGGTATTTTTACTTTTTTAGTGTTGTGTTCCTTCTTCCATGATACTTGCAAGAAAATATATTTTATATCGTTTATGATTTGTCTGGTTTTGTTTGTTGTTTCAGGTGGATGAAAGGGCAGTGCTGAAACACTTCGATTGGCCAGAGCAGAAGGCTGATGCTTTGCGTGAAGCTGCGTTTGGGTATTGTGACCTGAAGAAGTTGGTATCTGAGGCTTCGTCTTTCCGCGATGATCCTCGGCAGCTGTGTGGTCCAGCTCTTAAAAAGATGCAGACTCTCTTAGAAAAGTGTGTTGATTTGTTTTAAATTATTAGTATTTCTACTTATTCAAGGTGAATTAAATGCTCATGTGAACATCTCTAATGTCATTTATTTTAAATGATTATGACAGATTAGAACATGGGATTTACAATATCTCAAGAATGGGAGAATCCGCAACGAAGAGATACAAAGTCTTCCAAATACCCGTGGATTGGATGCTTGACAGTGGTTATGTGAGCCAGGTAATTTCCGTGCAAGTTATATTAGAAAAATTCCACATTATGCTTGATAGTAACTTCAGTTGTAGGTTTAATATAATACAAATGGGTCAGTATATAGCGATAGCACATGACGATGGGCAAGAGTTGTGTTGGCCCATAGTCCTCATTGAATAAAAATGGTGGATGTGTTGTCTGCATAGGCTCCTCCTCCATTAATAAAATTTAATGTTAGGTGACTAAAATTTTTGTGTTGGATTGACCCCTCAATATTATCTGTAATTTTTCTTTTAAAGAATTATCCTTCGTAAGTTTACCACATAGCATGTAGACAAAGTAGCTAGCTGATAGCGAAATGTCAATGCAGACGTTATCTTCGCTGATAGGGCTTCGTCGACCTCAACTTTTTTCCGCTAATCTGCACTAACACTAGCACATGGAAACCCCTGATCCCCACATGTTTGTCTTCTTCATTTTAGGGAAATTCTCTTTGCCAATAGGAACTTGGAAGGGTCCTGCAATCTGTTTTAAATAATTATTTGAAGAACGAAACAGATAAATAAAATGTCATTTGCATGTGCATCTTGCATTCCGGAATGAATAGCATTGCAACGTAGTAGATTTCTGTACTAACTTTCTTACTACAAAGTTAGAAGAATAGCTCCCTTCATTTATTGTAACCTACAATGTTAAATTGTGGCAGATCAAGCTGGCATCTGTAAAATTGGCCATGAAGTATATGAAGAGAGTCTCTGCTGAACTTGAGACAGTTGGTGGTGGGCCTGAAGAAGAAGAGCTTATTGTCCAAGGAGTTAGATTTGCATTCCGAGTTCATCAGGTAATTTTATTTTCAACAATGGTACAAAATTGACGCCTGTTAGCTAAAGGGCCAATTGCTATAATGAACTGTTACGTGTGGCAGTTCGCTGGAGGCTTTGATGTGGATACAATGAGAGCATTTCAAGAGTTGAGAGACAAAGCGAGGTCATGCCACATTCAGTGCCACGGCCAGCAACAGAAATTCTTTTGCAGGTCTGCAACATGCTAATGCCGGAGCAAACTCAGCTTCAGAGAATTAGTTCCTCTTCACTTTTTTCTGTATTTTGTGAATAGAATGATGGCAAATAGTATTTAGCCATCATTAAAGTAGGAACGCATTCTTAATTCATGATTTATCCATTCATTACTGGGAAACCGCAAATCTCTGATCATAAAAGAGTTGCTGAATCGAATCATTAAAAAATTCGCTATCTAACCGAATCCTGTAATTTAATATTTGTTCCATTCACTTGACTGCTTTTTCTTATATTGCAAATAAGTAAACACATTTCTTCGTATTTTGCAACATTTTTCACAGTCTTCATTCATATTAACTGATTTTTCTTTTAATGCAAATAAATTTTGGTACCATATTTATGTCATTTCCATTGGTGTTAATTGTTGATATTTATGTCATTTCTATTGGTAATATTAATATTAATATTGGGTAGAAAGGGTAATATTGTTACTATGGTAATATTAATAATATTTTGGTAGAAAGGGTAAACATATCAGCAATTTTTTTAAAATGAAAGTTTCGATCACATACTCGACTATTTTTGTTTTTCTTTTCGTATTTGTGTATTCTACAATTTCTCATAATCAACGAATTAGCAATCATTGGGAAGAGAAAACCTGACCATAAGAGAGGTAAACAATTGTATATGTATGATAGTATATACTAGGGCTGGGCATGATTATCCTAACTGTACTAAACTATAGATTATCTATACTATATTATACTATAAAAACTGAACTGCTTTTATTAAAAACTGAATTATATTATTTTGTAATTCAATTTAAAAAAACTGAACTTTCCTATTGGTAGTTCAGTTAACTTAGTTAACTGTTTTAAAACAGTAAGAAAATACAACTTGATTAAAACAAATTGATGCTTATCCCAAACATAATGAAAACGTACTATTTATTTATCAAATAACTTATTGAAAAGTGATTTTAAATAAACAAATATCCTAAATTAAATTTCTAAAAGAAAAAGTTTAAGTGTTAGTTTTAAAAAATAATACTCTAAAAATTTAGATAAACTTTTCAAACTTGTTCCCAAATAGTTTTAAGAAAAAAAATATATTTAATACTATTTACAAATATCATACAAATTGATATGAATTATTTTCTTCTCATACATGTAACTTTAGTTATTTATATTAATTTATATTTTTATATCCTAACTTTCATAATTATATATCACATTCGTTTATTATTATTTTTACTAAAAATTATTATACTATTGAAATTTATAAATGGATAGATTTTGACTAAGGTTTTTCTTATAATTTTTTTTAATGTAATCTATGCAATTAAATTTTATTTAAGTTAAGAATTTAAATAAACTTTTCAAACTTATTCTAAAATAGTTTTAAGATAAAAAAAAAGAAAAAACACATTTAATACTATTTATAAATTGTTATGAATTATTTTTTCTCATAAAATATATAACTTAGTTATTTGTATTAATTTATATTTGTATATCCTACTTTTCATAATTATATATCATACTCGTTTATTATTATTTTTATTTTTACTAAAAATTATTATGCTGTTGAAATTTATAAATGAATAGATTTTGACCAAGGTTTTTCTTATCAATTTTTCTAATGTAATCAATGCAATTAAATTTTATTTAAGTTAAGAATTTAAATAAACTTTTCAAACTTATTCTGAAATAGTTTTAAGATAAAAAAAAACATGCAGTTTCTGTATGTTTGCGATGCCAATACGAATTGCAGTTTATTTTGGTTACTATTGTATGGTTTACCATAGTTAACTGCCAATAGAAAAATCCAATTTTTTTTTAAATTGAATGGTGAGTATAGTTCAGTTTTTAATAAAAATAGTTTAGTTTTTATAGTATAGATATAGTTTAGTACAATTAGGCTAATTATGCCCAGTACAATAAATAGTTAATAAACTGTAAATTATAAAACAATTTACTCTGTAAATTATAAAACAATTTACTCTGTAAATTATAAAACAATTTACTGAATTGTATTGTAGTTAACTAAACTAAAAAATAGTTCAGTTCAGTTTTTTTGAATTATTTTTTAGTTCAGTTCAGTTTTTTTGAACTATTTAATAGTTAACTATAATTGGTTTATAGTACAGTGCAAACAATGCAGTTTGCCCACCCCTAGTATATACAGTCATTATAACAATACATCTTTGTTCAATTTAATAGGTAGAAATGAAATCGAGGAGTTTTTCAACTCTTATATCTTAAAGAATGTGTATAGTACATAAGACAATACCTTAGAAAGTCAGAGGATCAAAGTTTAGAAACTTTTACCTCTACATTTAGTAAAAACGAGAAATCAAATGGTACATTTATCCCCAGAATGGGAATTTTTTTTAAAATATAACATATACTATATTTCTAATATTTAAAATTGGTGAAAAAGAAAATTCTCGACCTCTATATTCTACATAGTTTATAAAATTCGTAAGAAGCAAGTTACAGAAACCAACTACTGATCAAAGATCCAAAAACATTGAGCGCATAAAGCCATATTTATTTGCTATATTTTAGAAATATTTTTAGAAACTACCCTTAAACACTATTTAATTGACAATCTACTTCATCCTTACAAGACAATAGTGTAAGGTAATGATGGAAACAAGATGGGAGGTTCAATTGTGTTTAACAAATTTGTTGTAATTCTTGCAAATTTTGACTTATAGTACTTGTTCACGTGATAGGTTGAAGTTTGACAAATGAACTATAAGACTTTTTCAAACATAGAATTCAAGAATTTCTTCAATATTAAGTTAGAGCATATATTATAACATAAGGAATGGAAGAAATCACTCAAGATGTTTTTATATTGGTTGGTCCGATAATATAGATTACATTCAATTCTCAATTAGTTGATTGAGTTTTACTAAGAAAATTAATTCATTAGTATATATTTATGTCCACATTTATTATTTAAATTCAAATTTTTATGCAATTCTTGTGTTTAAATGGTTGATTTAAAGAGGATTTGTGACAATTGAAGTTATCAAGTTTAGAAATTAAAAGGATTTAAAAAGTTATTTTTAGATGCATAAATTATTTTTGGATAGATTAATGTTTGTTGATGCAATTAAAGTTAAAGATTGATTCATTTAAAGCGAGAAACTAAATTGTCAATGTTGCAAAACAAGACAAAAAATTAGTTTATTCAAGAAAGGAATACACAAGGAGTTGAGTGCACCCCTGATTGTTCATTTATACACTCCTTTTTTCTAAACTGGGCTAAACAATTAGCCTTTTCTCCTACACTCTTGACTTTTACAAGTACACCCCTTTTTTAGCAATGAACCATACAAGTAGCATTTACTACCACATCCCCTGGTTTCCCTATTTTCATCCCTCTTAGCACTCCTAAGTCAGATTGTCTAAGATAGTGTCACGTGACAATTCATCACTAACAAGGATAACCAATCAGATACTACACCTCTCTAATCCTTCACAGACCACTTCGTGCAATGATCGATTATCTTAGCTAGTCGTTGTTGTTTTGACCGTTGTGCATTCATTAAATGCATAATTGATTACCTTAATTGGATAATCGATTATCATGCGAGAAAAGAGTAACAATGGATTTTTGGAGGCGTCCTTGAGTGAAGTCTTTATAAAGATGTTTTAGTCTCTCATTCTAACACGCAACTGCTTGTTTTAAACTGAGTAAAGTGTGACCTAGAGTTTTTGTAATTCTTGTGCTTTGGCTTTGAGAACTTGGTTTTGGCAAGAGCAAAAACTTTCACTGGGAGTGTGATTGAGTGTTGTTGTTGTTACTGGGTGAAGTCTGCCATCCTTTTTGAAGATTCAAAGGAAGTGTTCATCCTTCGTGAAACATTCAGAGGATGTGTTCATCCCTTGTGGTTTTCAAGTGTAGTGAGTTTCATCTCTTGTGGTAAGAAAAGAGGTGTTTCTAAACCCTTAAACTTGTTTTTCTGTGTGATGTAACAATTTATTGGTTTTGTGATAGTGAAAAGTTAATCTTTGTTTGGGATTAGCAACTGGACGTAGGATCCTTGTGATTTGAATCAGTATAAAATCATATGTACAATTTTCTCTCTTCCTTTACTCTTTATTACTGTTTAATTTATTCACTATGTAAGATAAAATTGAGAAAAAGTTATAAAAGGCACACATTTGTGAAAGGAAACCAATTCACCCCTTCTTAATTTATTTGTTCACGCTAATCATTCTGTTACATCGCTTTGATAGATGTGGAAATGAAGTTTCTGTCAAGATTTTTTCCTTCATGTACATATATCAGTGTTAAGGCAACAACTGCAACCTTTTCTCAAGGTATGAATGAACACTTCTGTGAAGCTTGGAAAAGATACAAGGCCTTACTAAAGAAATGTCCCAACCATGGATTTGATGTAATAGCTCAACTCAACATGTTCTATAGTAGATTAAGGCCACAAACCAGAATGTTGTTGGATGCATCAGCAGGAGGTACCATGATGATGAAGAGTGTTGTGGAAACTACAACTATCTTTGAATCACTAACAACTAGTGATCATCAAGCATAATATGATAGAATTCAACCTTCCAAGAGAAGAATACTAGAGTTGGGAACACAAGATGACATATTGGCATAGAACAAACTCATTTATCAGTAAATGGAAGAGTTAAAGAAACAAATGGCAAAACTGCAGCTCGATCTGAAAACTCACGACTTAGAGTGGCAACTAATGAAATGTGATTTTTATGAAGGTGAACACCAGAATGGCCGTTGTTCTACTCTTGAATATGCACGAGAAGAAGAGTTACACTACATGAATGATAGTAGAAGGCTAAACAACTACTCCAACAACTAGAGATCAAATCAAAATCAAAATTAAAATCAAAGTTGGAGGTAAGATGATGGTTTAACCAACAAGCAAACTTCACAAACAAATTATCAAGGACAAGAACTTCTACAACAAGATATAGTCTCAAAGAGTACCCTACACTCCTTCTCGACTACTAGTTTGCGCTTAAAACATAAGAAATACCTTACACTATTGATTGAACTCTCCACTCGAACCATTTGATGTAATTACAATCTACCCCACTTAGATTGTGACTCTATTGTTGAAAAAAACCATAGCACAATATTTATTATTACCTAATAATTACAAAAACAAAATATAATCAACCAAAATTCTATAAATCTAATATTGTAGGTGCGAAAATCCCAAAATTAATTTCCAACATTCTTGGAAGTTTTGACTGTCCTCAAAATTGTTTCATCTCCATATTTTCAAAAGAGGGTTACATCATGTGCCCTATTACCACCACCACTACCATGAGAAGAACTACTTTGGTTTTGCATCCCCAACCACAATTGCATGACCAAGACGACTATAACAAGGACTTGAAGCACATAGAACATATTAGTAGATTAAAAAAAATGAATATTATAAGACAAAGAAGACAGACTTCAAGTCTCTTTTAAACATTGTGTCACTACTTTTCAACATGACAAGTCATAACACTTAGTTAAAAATAATATAATGGAAAGGTCAACAAAATTGAGTAAAAAAATATTAAAAAAATTAATATTTGACCCAAATATAAAAATTAAATACTAATTCAATTGATTGAAAAATAAATTTTTATTTGAATTCAAAAAATAATTATTAAAATAATAAAATTGAAAAATGCAAATTCCATTATTAATATTTTAGATGATAGTATAAATATTTTTATTTAATTTTTAGTTTAATTATCTACAAATTTGTGGATCAACTAGCCAAATTGATTAGATATATCATTACGTATCCAAAATAATGATCTGAAAATTGAATGAGTTACAATATTTTCGAATTAAAGCATTAAAAGTGTGTAAGAAAATTCTGACTCTAAACTTGTGGATGACTGAAAGTTAAGACACTAAAAGTTTAAAAGAAAATTAAAGACTAAAATTTTAATCAAGTAAAAAGGTGACTGATTTTGTAAAATACACTAATGAACGTTTCAATTATGTAAAAAAATTAAAGCCATAATCAATATCTTCTTAACTTTATTACATAATAAATATTTGCCTTCATACTAATTTTGGTCCAAATTTTTGTCAGTTTTATTTGAAATGGTCTTATTTTTTTTTACCTTCAATGTAGTCCTATTAAAGATCGTAATTTGTGTTCAATTTAGTCTTTTTTGCAAATGTCGTTTAAATAGTTAATGACCAAATGTCTAGTTGTGCAATCAGTGACATGTCATTTAAAATCGGGAGTGGACAGTTTAAGGCGTAGTGAGGTGGATGTGGCCAATGAGGCCTTCCCATGTGTCAGCCCCTTACCCACTCAAACTTAGGATTTTAGACTGGGGAAAGGGATCTCATGCGCCTCTTCTCTCTTCTTCCTTGCGGTGCAAATTAGGGATGGATTTACAGGTATGTGAAGAAGCTTGGTGGTGTTGTGGCTGGCGAGATGGTGGAGAGGTTGATGACGGTGATCCTTGCGGCTTCACATGGTGTCGCGACATGGTTGCGATTGAACGGAGAAGACGAAGATGTTTTGATGCGCGATGATTGGAGGCGCGATGTTGATGCTTCTCTCGTGGTTGCAATTCTGTGTGCAGGTTTTGAACTGGTTTCGCGAAGAAGATTGCGACTCTACAATTTTAGGGTTCGCATGATGGTGGCGGCACTAAGGTCTTGCGGTGTTGATGGCGGCGGCGACTTGAGGCATTGGTGGCAAGGTAGACGCTGCTTGTGCTGCGAACAAGAAGTGACTTATCGTGGTTGTTGTTGGGTCGCGTTTTTGGGTTCCTCTCTGTATGTGCGTGTTGATGGTGGTGAGGTAGTGTCGCGGCGACGCTCCGCAATGAAGGAAGAGTGGTGGCGTATTTAGGCTTCATGGCGGCGGGTCGGGTGGGGTTTGATGGTGGTGAGATGTTGTCCACATCAACACTTAAATGACATGTTATTAACTGATTCCAGAACTAGACATTTGGTCGTTAACTATTTAAACGACGTTTGGAAAAAGGACTAAATTGAACACAAATTACAATCTTTAGGACTACATTGAATGTAAAAAAATTATGATCATTTGAAATAAAGTTGACAAAAATTGGGACCAAAAACTAAATATTTTGAAGTAAATTACGTTTTTAAAAGTACTTCTTTAAATCAGACTAGGTATAAATTTGTAAATAGTAATTTAATAATTTAATATAAAGTACTTCTTTAAATCAGACTAGGTATAAATTTGTATATAGTAATATAATAATTTAATATATAATAAACTAATTGGCAGAGAGAGTTAAACCAGAAAGAAAAAGGTAAACTTTGGGAATCCGGTCAGCAGTGATTCGCCCGAATCGGTCATCAATATTGATTTGATTCCATTTATCGCTGAGTTTGTGAAAGAAATGACCGAATGCTGTTATTCACTTCTAAATCTTCCATTTTCATCGTTTCCCATCACTGATTTGGGCTCAAACTCTTTTCCTCAACGTTTCCGCCAAACTCTTTCTTTCTCACATCGCTCATCAAAGTTTTTACTTTCTGCAATTTCCCGAACTATGGAAGTGGTTGAAGGGAGTGAAGGTAGCAGAGGGTCATCCTCTCCAATGAAGCTCTTGTTCGTGGAGATGGGTGTCGGCTACGACCAACATGGGTGTTGTATTCTCTTCCTTTTTTTTTCTTTGTATTTTTGGTCTTTTTTTCTTTGGTTTTTGCTGACATGGCGATGAACCCAACAGACAGGACATAACAGTAGCAGCAATGAGAGCGTGCAAGGATGCAATTTCTTCTAATTCAATCCCCGCTTTCCGCAGAGGTATATGTGCGTGTGTGTATATAATCTTATTGGGTTTTACACTGTTCAACTTCTTAGTGTTATTGTTGTGAGTTATTCTATCGTAAGACACATTAGCCGTGTTAGTTAATCGGAAACATGAGTGGGAATATAATTTATCTTTTTGGTCTAACATAAGGGTTTTTTGTTACCCAATGCATTGAACATTTGATTACGTTAATCGATGGGGGTGGTGCCTTGCTTCTTATGAAAGAATAAGGTAGTTAGTTAAAGTGTAATGTAATGGTTGGATTTTTTGATGCTAGGAACTTTTGTTTTGTTAGAAATTGAAGCAAATGAAAATTGGAGCTTCAATGGTAGTCTGTCCACCTGTATTATTAACTACTGAACTTGATCTTATTGCGAATTGACGCAAGTCCATGTTCTTGCTGAATGGTTTGATTTAGAGTCACGTGATTGAAAATCACTTTGTTGGAAGATGCAAGGTTCACTTTGGTGATCGCTGTCCCTTGAAAGAAATTAGTGTATAGTTTTGGTTGGGAGATATTCTTGGTGTACATACAGTAAATATGAAGCAAATCAAAATAAGAGCTTGAATGATAGAAAATATGCTTAAGGCCCCTAAATGTACATTTCTTCAACCTATTAGCTCTTTTTGTCACAAATCGTTGAGACTAATTTGACTGATTAATTACAGCATTCAGGAACTAATATGACAATTAAATGCCTATTTAGGGAAACTTTTGAAATTTTCATGGCTCAAGGATTAATACGATCAATTCTCTCTTTTTTAGGGACTGATTTGACTATTTACTCTTCTAGAGTTTTATTGAATAGACTGAACAGGGTCAAACAAAAATGAAATTGAAATAATTTCCTTTTGTTCATTATGGTAAAACCATTTCTTATTAGTAATAAAGTAGATGTATCATGAATATCTTATATTTCATGATTATGTGTCTTGTTACAGTTGCAACACATCCTAGTCGAGTCATCTTCATTCCTTTCATTTGATGTTGTACTACTTTCTAATTGCCAAATTTCTGTCTTGAGATTGAATATCCTTTTTTCCCATTATAAATGGCCTTATGATATGTTTTTGTTTTTCAGCATGTTGCTTGCAAATGTCTTTACAAATATTTATTTTCCTAGTGGCTATTAGTTAAACATGTAATTTATTGCCCTGTATGGTAAAGTATGAAGAAATAGTAGAATCACTGACATGATATTTTTCCATGGTCAGGAAACTGAAAGGAATCAATGCATGGAATGTTTAATTTCTCCTATGCTAGTTAGGGAATGTATAGCAAACTGACATTTAGAAAGATAACTTGTTTTATGGCATCTGAGTACAGATCTCTCTTTTTCCTTGTTTTCCTTACTTTCCATTCGTTCTGTGGTAATAAACTAATTTCAGTAATTTTAAACTGTCCTCTTTATGTGTTTGTAAGGTACTAATTAATTGCCATGTGTTCTGGATGGAGAGTTTAGATTTTATCATAAGTAAATTATATCTATTACAAGTAATAAACTAATTTCAGTAATTTTAAACTGTCCTCTTTATGTGTTTGTAAGGTACTAATTAATTGCCATGTATTGTGGATGGAGATTTTAGATTTTATCCTAAAAACACTTATTACAAGTAAATTATATTTATTCAATAGTATATTCTTATTTAGTTTAACATTATTATGTTGGTATTAGGGATCTTTATCTATAACTAGTTCATTAGGATAGGATCTATTTGTAATGCTTAGTGTTTCGCTCGATCGAGGTAAACGGTCCAACTTCAAGTAAGTTGTCCAAGGAGCCAAAAGTTGTCTTCAACTCCGAGTCTTCTTGTAACCATTTGTCTAAGCCGTTCAAAAGGTACATAGAGAAGGTATTCCGAAACCAAAGTCAGCTTAACATTGCCATTCAAATATTAATGGTACAGTAGTAAATGCAGATCATCTACTCGTTATCTCATTTATATTTATATTTATAGATTTTGAAGTAGACCTTTAATTAACAATAGCCTAATTACGACCCAATTGTGGGTCGTCCGGTCCATAGCTAATTGGACGGTTATATTGTGCACTTAGAATTCATTCTTCTCGTGAGAAATTTATAGTGAGCTTGACTTGATTTCCATCCCACTAATTCTAGATAGTTTCGGAAAATATCGTACAATAAGATGTTTCCTATGACCAAAAATCTCCAATTATTTCTAACTTTTACGATTTTTCTGTACGGTTGTTCATTGCTGATTAATTTTTTAAAAATGTATGGTTGGGTAATTTACGCGTTCAAATTGTCTAATGATTTCTAATTGAGACAAGTTTGATTTAGGTTCCATTCCTGGTGTGAGTTTTGACCAGATGAAATTGCATATCAAGCTAGGGGTTCCTCATTCCCTCCAGAAATCTTTGGATGTGGAGAAAGTTAAATCAGTTTTTCCCTAGTAAGTACCCAGAACAGTGAAAAATCAGTGCCTTGTTTTGTTACTTTTTCATATTGTTCTATTTAAGTGATGACATGACTATCAATATGAAATCACATATCATCTTTTTCTTGTAAAATTAGCTGTTGTTATTTCAATCTTTTACTGTACTCTGGTTATTGGATATTAAACTTCACATTTCTATCAGAAACCTAAGTTATTCTTATCTCTCTGTTTGTATTACGTATTAAAGTTTATATATTTTGCTTGAAAGCCAGAACAAAAACATGATTTTGGTGTTCGTAGATCCTAATGAACTTGTATTGACGTATGCTTTCATAATTTTGGTGTTCGTAGATCCTAATGAACATGTATTAACCTATGCTTTCGCTCATTTCTTTGGGTAGTTGATAATGTATTGTGTTTATTTACTCAGTTTGTGTTGTTTTGTTTTTAAATTTGCAGTGGAGAAATTTTGAATGTTGAAGTTGTGGATGGTGGTTTGATATGCTCAAGTGGGGTGCTTGTAGAGGAAATGGGTGACAAGAATGATGATTGTTATATTGTGAATGCTGCTGTTTATGTGGGTTATTAACTTTCAGGCTTTGCAGAGCTTCGTTCGGTTTATCATGATATTCAACTCTTGATTTGAACCATTCATGGCTATATAATAACATGAAAAATTGACATTTCTTCTATATTTTGACGTGGCATTGAGAGGTATCATGTGAGCACTATACTGTAATACTTTTATTGAATAACTAAATAGAAATGTTTTTTTTTTAAGATGCAATTAATCATCGAAAGTTAAGCATTCAGCATTTTTTTATGTTTATAACATTTTATTGGACATCTGTTGCAGAATTAAGTAGGGGCAATTTTCGAATTTCAATAGAATTGATTTTCTTAGTATTATATTAGATAAAATATTTTTCCCCTCAAATTTGAATGTTATTAATGAAAAATTTTAAGAACTGATAGTGAAGTTTATAACCTTTGATTTGGTAATACGTTGCAAGAAGATAGATTGTAGTTATTTCTATTTTACATTTGTTTATTTTAAAAGCCAATTCAAATTACTCATGACATTAAAAAAATGTTATATTTTAATATTTTTAAATAGGTCATATTGTATGGAACGTAATATACAAAGTTAAAGAAACTGATTTTGAACATTTTTTTGAGATTATTTGGAGGATTTTATGAAGCTTTGTACTTTACAATTTGTAATTGTTATTTTTTAAACTTTAAATCCTTTTGTAATTGGGTTTTGGAACTTATTTTCGTTAACGTTTCATTACACTATATTTTGTTTTAAATAGATAGAGATGAACACGTCATTGAGAATTGTGAAGTGATTTTTGAAGTTTAATTGTTTTAAAATAAACTTATGCGTGTTGCATTTTTATATATACGTGGCGTAGCTTTATGACGACGTGGCACAAGTAGAACGAAATTCTTCTTAGCTAGGTAGAAAGATATACTACACATGCCTTCTTATAATTTAAGGGTACTAATTTAATATATTTAAAATTTGAAAATATATATAGATACGACTTTATTATACAGGTAATCCTATAAAGAAGAAAAGAGAAATAAAAGAGACATAAATTTAACTTGATTTATATACAAATATTTACATTCATGATTATACTAGAAAATATATTTATATTTTAGTTTACCTCTCAAATTTTATAAAAATTGTTTATATAACTAAATAAAAACAACATGCATATAATACTAATATATATATATATATATATATATATATATATATATATATATATACCTTTTTTATTATTGAAATATTCTTTTTAAATATATATTAACATTATATTAATTAAATAATAAAAAATTATATATAAAACTAATCTCTTTTATGTTAAATAAAAAATTCTTTATTTACAATAGAAAAATATAAATTAAGTCTAAAATACAAATAAAAAATAATAATAAATTAACTAAAATAAAATAACAATAATATGTCTAAAAATATTAAAATTGTACATGTACATTTCATTTCTTGTTATAACTAATATAATTTAAGTAATATTTAAATCTGACAATTATCTAAAAATATATTTAAATTTTAAAATAGTAAATATTTTTATTTTAAAAATGTATATAATATTTTAGGACTTTTACTGGATAGAAAAATTTATCCGTATATTTTTTATCATCCTGTCGATTTATATAAATATATTGACAAATTATAAGTATATAAATTAAGAAATTAGGTGGACTGAATTCCTATTTATTATAAACTATTAATTAACACACTTTGTTATTTATTAGGGTTAATATTCAAAAGTTTATTAACTAAACATCACTAGTATAAAACGTCACACGTAAAATCACTGAATAATCAACATGATCGGTGATATTTTTGTAAATAAATGGAATTATTAGATGTCGTTTTAATTTGTTATAAGACGTCAAATATTGAGAAGTTCGACGTCTTATTGGGTAAATTTTGCGAAAATTCTTGGTGTGAGGGTGAAAATGTACTTACATATGACGTCGAATTCCCTAATATTAGACGTCAAAAGGTTATAAAACGTCGAATGTCCTAGAGTTAGACATTAAAATGTTAGTGAACTCAATAAAAATTTGAGCAGGAGGTTCAAAATTCATTTTATCTTAGCGCGCGAAACCCTCTTCGCTACTCAAACTTTTCTCGAACTAAATTTGACGACCATCACATATGATTTTTCTTTTATTTGATATAAATGCATGTTGATTAACTACTTTAGGTATGATTTTCGTTTGTTTTAACTGATTGTTTTCGTGTTCTTGTCCTTCATAGTGCATTCTGCTTTCTCTTTCATTGGTGACAATACTTATTTTGACAAACTCAACTTTTGAACGTTAGTTTTCGTTTTCGTTTTGAAGAACTTATTTGTTGAACTTGTTTGTTGTTGTTGTTTTGCTGAACTTGTTGTTTGTTGTTTGTTGTTTGTTATTGTTGTTTGTTTATTGTTATTGATATTATACTACATGTTCATAGTTCTTGGTGTATAAAATATCAAAAACTGAATTAAATTTGTTATTTTTTGTTTTTCACGTAGAGTTGTAAAAAAGATCACAAAGGATCACAAAAAAAACTAAAAAATTGATTAACGTCGAATTGATCTATGTTTGACGTCAAATAACTAAATTAACGTTGAAAATTCAATGTCAATTTAACATCTCCTAGTATAACATGAGCCTTGAATTTGACATGAAAGACCAAAAAACACCGACGTTATACAATATTTTTGTACTAGTACATGTTTGATAAGAGACCGATCTTGAACTCTGGAAGGGTTAAATATTAAAAAAGGTGTTCAAATATTAGGCATTATTTTATAAAAATACATTTCTGAAACTAAAACAGCGTAGTTTAAATAAACGAGTTAAGTATCTACACATGAAAATATTCAACTAAACAAGCACAATAAATTAAAAAAAAAATGTGTTCTATGACATGGTTAATCAATTAATAATTAATTTTAAATATACTCATTACACAAATTTAACCAGCTCATGCATCTATGTTACGTAGCATCTTATGTGTTGAAAAACATTTGATCATATTCTTAGGTTATCATACACGTATCACCATATCAATGTTAATTTGACACATATACAAACACACACGACAAGCTATGCGAAGAGCTGTCTCCTTTTCGCATATACACGTAGTTATAAACAACAAATTTCAGAAACAAGGTTTCAATCTGATAAGTATATATAAATAGTTAAACTTTTTCCAACATTATAATCTCTCTTTGCTTCATTGAAGGAGAAATATATCAAGTGATCTAATGGAAGGTGGTGGACAAAAAGAAAGCTCATTGCATGACATGAAGCTTTTGTTCGTTGAGATGGGTGTTGGCTATGATCTTCATGGGTATTCATTCTATATCTTATTACTTTTGTTTTCTTGGGATAAAGTTTATGAAGAAAAAGAGAAGGCTATAAATTGTTTAGTAAAAGAAATTGATGATTTTTTTAATGAAATATTACTATGGAAATTTAATTTCTATGTTTTACATAATAGAATATTGTTATGCAAATTTGAATATATCCATCTCTATTCTTAATAGAAAAACGTATATTCGTCTCTATTCTTTATATAAAAAATACTTATATTCTTCTCTATTTTTTATATCAAATATATATCAAATTTGTTTCTTATTTTATTTTAATTGCATACAATCAAATATTTATTAAATATATTTTTCTAAAAAATAAAAATTACAATAAAATAAATATAATATTTTTAAGAATTAAATACATACAAAATATTTTTTATTTTTAATATCAAGTAAAGAAAATATTATAATCATATAAACTTTAGAATAAACTATCCAATAAACTAAAATTGTTTTAAAGTTGTTTTTAGTAATGTGAAACAGAATTAGTATCATATACCTCTATATTCATGTTCGTCCAAATCTTGTAACATGTTCAATCTAATTTCCTACTAGATCTAAAAAGTCAGTATCATACCTATACGTATATTCAGGTAATTAAAGACGAATTCGGATCAGACATAACAAATTCACATACTACTAATTTATTTTTTAATTGAATTGAGTTTATACTTAAAGCAACTTTACCTTCTTAATTATTTAATACTCTTAAAATTCAGAATTACATCTCACTTATATATTTAATTCTTATTAAATGCAAAATTTTCAATCTATATCCTTCCTAACTTGATAACTTTAAATAACTTGAAATTCAGAATACCTTTGATCTCATCTCAATAATTAAATTTTTATATAGTTCAACTTTTAAAATACAAATTTATAATAAGGAGAGCATTATATTATATAATCTGATCTAATTGTTATCTGGATCTTCAATAATTATTTCATTCCTAGACCTTAACATTTGTCTCATTTATTTTGCCTCTGTACATATGTTATACTTACAAACATTCTTGGGTCTTCAAAACCTTATATACATTGAAATGATATTACCGATGGACAGTCAAGACATAACAGCTGCTGCAATGAGAGCATGTAGAGATGCAATCGCTACCAATTCACTTCCAGCATTCCAAAAAGGTATTTCTGAATTAGGTTTTATTGTTTACCCATGTTAATATTAACTTTTAAATGATTATCAATTAAATGAAAGAAAAATTTATTTTCCTTCCTTTTAGTCAATTCTAAATAAATCATGATCGAGGTTTGTTAAATAAGTATTTGTAAATAATTGTTGGAATAATGTTATATAGCTTTGTTTTGAATCCTAAAAGTTTAAAATAAATATCTATAAATTTACGCTTTAATTTGTTTTAATCATCACCAAAAACTCCTCTTTTTTTTTTTAATAAATTTACTTATTTTTAATTTTTTTAAGTATAATTTTGATCTTTTGTTTAATAAAATTCGGTGCAGGTTGCATCCCTGGTGTGACATCTGATGACATGAAACTACATGTCAAACTGGGGGTGCCTCATCCTCTGCAACAAAACTTGGATAAGGATAAAATAAAGTCTGTGTTTCCATAGTGAGTACAAACATTTTGTTAACGTTGTCCTTTTGAAACCCTAGACATTTCAGCCTCTTTTAAATAAGGTTTTCTTGTTTTTCGTTTGAATTTACCCTTTTGGATTCACCACATGCATGTATTTGAAAATAATTTCAGTGGGGAAATTATGAAGTTTGACGTAGTGGATGGTGGACTAGTGTGCTCAACTGAAGAAGTAGCTGAGAAGAACGATGACTGCTACATTGTTAATGCTGCTGTGTATGTTGGCTACTAATCTTAGCTACCTTGGGTTAGTTTCACTTCCTTTTACGTACTGCACCTCTTTCTTAACTATTAAATTCAGTTTTTAAAAAATGATACTAATAAAACATTCGTATACTATTTCAATACAAGAGATATGTTGTATGGATAAATTAGATTTAAATCTAACTTACATAATTATTTTGTCCATACAAAGATAGATAAAGAAAAAAAACAAACTTGTAGAGTGTTTTATGAACATTTCCCATTTCATTGCCACTCTTCATCAACCTTGACATGTTCAATTATTTGCAGGAAACTTGCGTGTTGGAGTGTTGGTGTTTCTTTAATCGATTTGGCCGTGTTATCCTTTCGTTATTTCCGAATGCATGAACGTACTTTTTTATTAGTTGCCTTATGTACACTTTTTGGTTGTAATAATTACAGTACAATAATGTAATATCAGCTTAATCTATATTTTATACAGTTATTATTTGATGTTGAGTTTGATTGTTAATTCATGGTGAAAATATGACCTAATGATTTAGATACCTTAAGTGTAATTTTGTTTTAATATTAATTTGTTTTAACTTCTAAGAGTGAATATTTTAATTATGGTTTATCCTAAGTTTACAATTTGGATTAAACTTATAAAGGAAATTACGGATTTTCAGATATGGATATAATTTTAAAATTTCGATGAAGTAATAGTTACCTAATTGATAATTTTTATCTTTCCTTTCTACTAAAATTGTCATTTACGCAATGATTAATTTTATTTTCTTTAATAAGTAATAATTTGAATGTTGATTTTATTTTTTCCTATCTTTTTAATTATTTATTTGGTTAATGAGTTTTTTCCACTACTTTTCTTTTTTCTTTTACTGTTATAGTTTTTAGATTTAAAACATTAAAGTTTTAAAATATTATTAAGATAAAAATGAGAAATAAATTGTATACAAGGAATGAAAAATCTTTATTACATATTATACACATTACAAAACACTATATGAAATCAGATCTAGGATATATTTGTTCAATTTTTTTTCTGAAAACTTAAGAAAAAAAATCACAAAATCAAATGAATTTATATATAAATTAATTTTAAAATTTAAGAAAAAGTAATGAAAGAAATTCTAAATAAATAAATAAATAAAAACTAGGTTTAACTTATTAAAAATGTCCTCCTTATCAATTTAACGAAATTTTTTATGAAATTTTTTATTGAATCAAGCTGTTAATAAATTATAATTCCTAAAATTTATATGTATAATATGAAATATTTAATATACACTGGTATATTCCAATATTAATCTTTATACACTTACGGTGTGTGTATTTTATTTGACAATTATTTATTTTTAATTTTTTTTATTAACATATTTTTTATATTATTTTCTAAAATCTATTCTTTTTTTTTCATATTTTAAATATAAACAAAGATTTGAACACATTTATTATTTCTGTCAAATTGAAAAACCTTTTATAATTTCATTTTTTTTTTCAAATTAATATTTTAATTTTTATTTTTTCACTTTCTCATTTTTTAAGTTAATATATTTCTTAAAACATTTCTGAATTTTTTTAAATTAATTTTTTTTTTGTATTTTGGTAAATTGTTATTATATTTTTTAATTTTCATTCATTTATCTTATACTACAAAAATATATGAAATTATCGACGAAATTTTATTGAAAAAAAATGAATTTGTTAGTAAATTTGAGTTACTATGAATTTTAAAATTTTAATTACCGATGAATTTTATTGACAGATACATTATTGATGAATTTTTTTGATATAAATCACCGATGAAAAAGTTTGTCAATAAAAAAGCAACAAATTTTCTGTCCAAATCTTTCATCCACTTTCATCTCTTTATCTCTATTTTCTTAAAAAAAACACACGAATGTCCCTCTCTTTATCTCTATTTGTCAAGGTCACAACACCACATTGGCAAATTCACAACACCTCATTAGATCTCATCTCATGGCCACAACTCTCAACCTTCTACAACTTTTTACTTTCATCCAAACGCGTTGTCGCCATGACTAGAAGCTATGTCACTATCGCCAAACACCATAGCATTTCTGCTTCAGTCATGAACACGAGAATTAATTTGGGTAGGTCAAGGAATCTCAATCCGTTCCACCTGTAATAGTCGTAGAATCACTAGTGTGTGTGGTTATGTGTTGGTGAGTTCTTGAGTGGTTATGTGTTGGTGGGTTCTCAACTAAAACTTGATTGGAAAGAAGAGGAAGTATTGAATGTAAAGATGAAATGTTGGGTTGAGAAGAAGTTGCAAATGTGTGATTGTGGGGGAGAAATAGAACAGCGGCAAGAGTAAGCAAATTTGATTTTGTTGGCAAAAAAAGCATAAATTGAAACCGTAAAACAAAAAAGAAAGAGAGATATGGCTGAAGAAGAACCAAATCATAGTATTTATAGACAAAATTTATTGACAGATTTTTTTGTAAGTAATTACCAATGAATATTTCACTTAAACCAACTCAGAGCTTCCCTTCTCGTATAGAAAGAAACAATCTTGAGTCACACTTCCCATGCAATATTTTAAAACTGGAAATATTGGTTTACTTGAGAAAGCCAATCAAGTGGATCTGAAACATCCAAGAAAGCTAATTAGATTTTGCGAAAATGAAGATTTGGAGAAGGAGGAGGTGAAAGTTGGTTAAATGGTGGTATAGTAGTATTTGTGGTTGCTATAGTAAATTTTGCTATAGTGTGTAAAGCCAAAGATATTTGGTGAGAAG
The DNA here is from genome assembly GCF_029865625.1 of Vigna umbellata. Classification (NCBI taxonomy): domain Eukaryota; kingdom Viridiplantae; phylum Streptophyta; class Magnoliopsida; order Fabales; family Fabaceae; genus Vigna; species Vigna umbellata. Next base: position 81,227,326 of record NC_142165.1, on the reverse strand, counting down.
ATTGGTGGATAAATGGCTGCGGAGGGGGTGTAGGTGGTTTGGTTGTCATATTGAAAAGGAGGATATTGACAAATATCATGGAGGGTTTCCTACTTGATCTCCAAGTAGAATGACGGGCATGAATGGACGGTTGAAAAGTAGTATAACGAATATCTTGTATGGTTATGGCAACATTAAATTGGGATTGGAAATTGGTTAACTTTTCAAAGATACCTTGCAAGGTTTCTTCAATATCTTATTTTGGTTTAGGGGCAAGAAGGTCAATGAGAGCACAAAATGAATACACTACAAAACAGAAGGAGGGACCTACCTAAATTAAAAAAAAAAAAAAACTTTCTTTTCTACCCTTATATACTGGCTTTTTCCTTTTACTAAGGCCTTGTACACACTAATAGTGTCTTGTAGCGACAATTGACCCTAATCTAACGGAAATATATTCTTTTAGAACAGAGAAATACAGTTTCATATAAACTAATCAACCCTTACAAAATATAATCCCTAAATTTGTTAGGCTTAGCGATGATATGTGGGCCTAGATATGTCCTCGTTTTCTCTTTTGTTTGTTGTAAATCTTTCCTGTAGCACTTGCTTCTCTTTTCTAAACGTTTTCTCTTTCATTATTTTCTCTTTTTACCCATTACCATTAGTAAATGAGTCAGCAAATATAATATTAAAAATAAAGTGTCTCATAGGTGTTGCTGAATCGAAGGAGTCTATATATCATTTTGTTGTTCCATACAAAGAGTGCATGAATTATGAGTAAAGTTGAATTGCAAGTCACAACAAACATTGAGTAACCCCTTGTAATGTCTATTTTGTGGACATGTGTAACAAATTGATCTTCCTGACTAACTCGGTTTGCAAATAACTACGTTTGAAGAGTCCTATGTCACAATTGAATTAAACCCTTGAGTAGAATAGTATTATTGTAAGAGTTTACAGTGTAAGTTCAGCTGATCAGAGCTCCATTTAGGAGTTCATTCCAAGTATCAGGCAACCCTGGTAAGCACCAGTGACTGCAATCATTTCCTGCATGGTCCCCGCTATAAGAAGAGGGATGTGCATCTTTTCTTAGCTGTGAGAGAAGTGTTATGTCAAGTAGATAAACTTTACTCTTCATGTTCTTCAACACTCTATTCACTATGTTTGCTGCAGGAGGTAGACCAGCAGGATATGTTGACCCTCCAAGTGGTTCAAGTTCTCCACTACAGCTCTTCCTCGGTTCATTCCACTCTTCACCTCTGATTCAAAACATCGTCATCAAATGCATTTCAGTTCGTTAATATTTGCTAAAATAAGGATTTCGGCTAATAACAAGAGTTACTTACTGATAATGAGTAGGAGAAATGCCTTGAAAGAAAACTTTTGTTTTGCTAGGGTCTATGTTTTGATCAACCCATTCACCCCATGTGCTCATTCCTTTATAAAAAGCCTCCAAACGCTCCATGTTCTTTAGTAGATTCGGACCGTCTCTAATGTAATCCCATCTGAAAGGACAACCATGAATTGAAAATTTTACTACAATCAATTACAAATAATAAGATCAATCTATTTATAAGCTAAGTTTGAAGAACGTGTTACATAGAACAAAGTCATTTTTTTAATATAATAATGGTTAAATTTATTTATAGTTTGTAGATTTTTATATTAATCTTAAAATGATTGGTGAGGGAAATAATACCCTTGAGAATTTCCTGTGTGGGTCCACCAATGCCAGGAGTTGAAGATTAACATGTCCATGCCAATCCAAGCATTACCCGCTTGTATAGAGTCTAGTGTGAGCACGCGTCCAACTTCTTCTCGAACTATGTCCACCAAATATGGTGTGCGATAAAGTTCTATGGTTACTTCATAATCCTGCACAAACCCACCAACAACTCTAGTTACCTTACCACACTTCCATTTTAGTGGCTCAGATTATATTTCAAATTCAATCATTGTATACACAGATTTAGATGCTTAAAGATTCACGTGGAAAATAGTAACTTGTCTACATAACTTTATTATATGCTAAAACAATCATACTAAAATAGTCATGTAAGTACTTTTAAGAATAAAATTATTTTATTAAATCCTCAAAAAGATATTAAATAAAAAGGGTGAAATTGCTACTATTTTTTTTTTCTTCACTTATTTTCTACGTTGCTACCAATCTATATGGAATGTTTACTAACATTATGCATTGGGGGGTTGGAGATGTTATGCCAAGAATGAGTTTTAATTATTATGACATAATAAGTGATTGATGTTGATTAAAGTTAAAGTGTAGAATAATAAAGGCCAATAATTGCAATAGAGCCTCCAAGTTGTACTCCAACACGGGTTGACAAAAGCGTCTCACACACAGCCTGTCAAAGTCTTATTGTGAAGAATCCTAATGGAGAACAGAAAAGAAAAAAAACTCAGTTTTGTTTTATGGCTTAATCTTACAAAAAACAGACAAATTAATTTTCTGAAACGGGTGTTATAAACAGGGAGTAGAATAAGATGGAGAAAGAGAGAAAGGGGTGAAAAATGAAGACACGTGAAAATGTTGGATTTAGTATTATTTGCGAAAAGAGACAAAGAGAACAAAGAAAAAAAAAAGATATTAAAGGAAACCTGGAAGGTCACTGTGGACAAAGCTTCTCTCCTCACAAAAGTGGTGGTGGCATTGGGCACCGACGCGTGAAGCATGCACGACAATGATTCCCACATGTTCAGACTCAGTGAGTCACCCACAAACATTATCCTCTTACCCCTCCATCTCTTCAAGAAATCCACTCCATCGAACCTAATACAAAAGTTGCAATTACACCAACAGACTCAAATGTTGTCGACTTCAAACATATTCCAAAACTAACTTTTGATCCTTTCTAACGAGCAAAACAGAACATGGAAGATTTGCCCTTGAATCCATGCAATAATGGTAACTTCTTTTGAGCCAAGTTAATCTATTGTAAGTTGAAACCAATCTACTAGTTGTAGTAATTGCGAAAGGAGAATCTGGTTTGAAAGCAGTGGTAAATGTAGGAAAATATGCATTTATTTGAAAGAGCTTAAAGAAGAGTACCTGGGTAAGGCACAAGAATCAGGCTTCCAAGAGTATTTGAGATACTGTTTGTCGGGTCTCCCATACTTTTGGCAGTCAAACTCAGCATCTATAAAGGGGCAGCTTGAAGAATCATAGAGAGGAAGTGAAGGGTCAATCACCCAACTTCCAATGAACAAATTACACCTATTAGTTATTTCCTTTCTTCCCTTCAGCCGAGTCACATTATAGTTACCAGACTTTGCTGCTCTTGCTTGGTGCAAGGACACAACCAGAAGCAAAACCAGCAAAACCAAGATATTGACTTTAGCACCCATATGTTGTTGTTCTTACTGTTTTGAGGTCCCAAAGCTCAGAGAGAGAAAGAGAGAGAAACAAGAACAGCCTTGTACTTACTTGTTCACTTGTGTGTGAGCTTATATAGGAGAGAGAAACTGAAGAAGAAAAGGTTGTCCCTTGTGGTGGGTTCACATGGTGGAGGTGGTGCTTGTGAACTTTGATTCTTATTATTATTATTATTATTATTATTATTATTATTATTATAAAAATAATTATTTTGGTAACATGAGTTGGGGAGATCTTGGATGGATCCGTTATGGTGCTCTATGTCACCTGTGCTTGAAACTAAAGAGCTTGTTTTATGGGAAAAATCAATGTTACTACATTATTGTTCTTTTCCCTTCCACACTGCCTCTGCCCCCATGTCACGGGCGCACATAACATTACGGTCAAATATTTCATATGCATAGATCTTGTTTTTGGTGAAAGTTTATCGGTAGATAACTACGTTCCATTTCCATCGTTACGATTTCATTTTCTCTCTTTACAAATGAAAATATGTTCACATCACCATGAAATAAAGAAGTCCAATAACCGTGAAGGGATATGATGAATAAATGGACTTTAATTTCATCGCAATAAATAAATAAATTTTTATAAGATATATTTAATAAATATCAACTTTAAATCTAAATAATTCAACTAGTTTATAAAGTAATGCAATAAATTCAACAAAGATAGACTGAATATCATGTTTAAATATACTTACCGAAACTAAATAATTCAATGAGTTATAGTGTTTCGTAGCATACACACAAAAAGCTGGTTAGCTTTTTGAGTAATTGAAGTTTAATAATATATGAGAAGTGTTCTACATGATAAAGAGAGTTTACTTTGTATCTTTTAAATAGAAAAAAGACTGACTAAGAATAAGTGAGTATTTTTTATAAATATTATATATATTTTTAAGATTTCTAAATCTTAAAATTTATGGTAAAAACTAATAATATTTAAATAATATCTAAGAAATATAATAACTTGGTTAAATTAATAAAATAATAATAATATAATATATTATCTGATTAATCATATATTTTATTAATATATAATATTAAAAGATATTGTTACGTAATCAAATTATTAATATATTTTTGTTAATATATGATAATTACATCAATTAATATCTTTTAAAATATTATTTAATTACTTTATAATAATAATATTAAATTAACGTTCTTACATCCACTACTTAGTATTTTATTGAATCATACATTCACAATAACTGTTTATAATTAATGGGTACGAAAACAGTCATGTTCACAAATTATAGTATTATTATATAAAATTCATATCGTTGTAATTAGCTTATCTTTAAATTATGTGTATACTTTTCTAAAGTTTATTGGAGTATACTGGATTATAATAGACCTGATTAATAGTAGATTGCTGTTCAAATTTGACAACTGCATTTACTTCGTTCCTCGCATGTTCCCTGTCACGGGTCCGAATCAGTATACACAAAAACTAAACAAAATGAAATTAGCAGACAACCTTGGCCACAACTTACTCAAGTGTTTTTTTATGACATTTAATGCTAATGAGGTTTGAATTTATGCTATTATACACACTGTTCAATATCTATCATTACATCAATCTTAATAATAACTTACTTAAAATGGGATTTTTAAACTTAAGACTACATATTTATTTTTTTTTTACGAAGGGGATACCGCTTCGGCTCGTCACAGAACCAGTGCCTAAAAAGACTACCATCTCAGTTATTTCAGCCAACTGAGGCATAAACGTATGTGTTCAGGCTTTTTATTTGACACATGTATGTGTCAATGCATTCTGTCCACCTAGACTGCTTCGGTTTTTCCAGAACCGGTGCTGAAACTCTTTACTACCTCGGGTTGGAAGCCAACCGAAGCATATAGCTCTATTTTGAATTTTTTTAAGCTGTTTAGGCATCGGGTTTTTGTTGAACCACTTTAGTAGGTTGCATACTGCCTCAATTATTCTTGAAACCGAGGTAATATCTCTTCGCTTTATTTTACTGAATCGTAAAAAAGAAGGGTTTACAATTTCTGCTCGTGAGGCGACCTCCCCGTTCTTTCTCTTCGACCAGAGTGACCACCGTTTCTGCTCCTAAGGCGAACTGCTGCAACTGGGCGAGCAAAAGCGAAGTGCTCTTGAGGCGTTCTCCATTTCTATCGCGCAACGCAGTCGCCGTTTTGATTTCTCTCGCGGGTTGGCCATTGTTGTCTTCTCCGTGCGTCCACCGTCGTGCCTCCATTGTCTCCGGCGAAGCATTGTCCAAGTTGGGTGGCTCTATTTCTTGCGCGAACTGCAAGAGTATTATCTCCAAGCGCTGCTTCCGCCACCGTTCCTGCCGCTCCACTGCCTTTGCTGCTGTCCTTTGCTGCCATGGTAAGTTTTTAAAACCCTTTAGATTTTCATTTGTCTGTAGTGATTGATATTGGTTTGAACGAAGAAAGGAATGTCTGCGTGATGCTTTTTGCTTGGATTCCTTACAAGCTTCCCACTTTGAAACTGTTGCTCACTACAAAAAAGAAGGGCATTACCGAAGGTCAGGAGCCCTCGAAAACAGCCCGAAATCGTCGGTAAGAGGTAATTACAAACGGCTTATCGGCGACCAAAGAGCCCTCGGTAAATCCCTTGTCGCTAACTTTTACCGAGGGCTTTCGTCCTTTGGTAATTACCAAAGGGCACGAGCCCTAGGTAATTACCGAAGGGTGGAAGCCTTCGGTAATTACCTAACGTGGGTAGTTACCGAAGGGCATAAGCCTTCGGTAAGTTCGAGGCAGATCTGAGGCACAATTGTATTTCTTATGAAACCAAACTGTTCACAACACAAACAGACCTGCATAACATTTTCCAACCACATACAGACCTGCATAATGTGCATCTCAATGATGCAATCATTGAGATTAGAAAAAGAATATAACATCTGAATCATCCAATAATCCATAGAACATGTATTTATATTTAAAACATAAAAAAATATAACATAATGATGTTCTAACATCCAAATCATCCAATTGATCTAACATCCAAATGATCTAAACTCCAAATGTTTTAATATCCAAATGTTTCTATAACAACTAATAACAAAATAAAACTAATAATGTACATAGTTATCATCAGAATGATCTTCATCATCCTACTCCTTTGTAGATGGCTGAATTGGTGTGGGTTGGACCGATGTCAGCTGGACTGATGAGGGTTGGACTGATGTGGGCTGTTGAGGGACAACGGGTGACGAGGAGGGTCGTGGATGGGTCGGAGGGATATTGAATTGATCCTGTGAAGTTTCAGGCAACACTCTCATGATCAGGGCCTTAAAGTTTCTAAACTCTGCTCTTAAATCACTGATTTCCTGATCACGTTGCTCCAGTGCCTGCGCGAGGCGGACAACGACCTCGTCAGCAGTAGTGGTGGAAGAAGAAGGTTGGTGCTTCAAAGTACCTCCTCTCAATGCTGTATAGTTTGAAGCAAGTTGTCTTGCACCGTACACTCGTCCCTTTTTCTTCCCACCAATGATGTCGACCCAACACTGTGTCCTACGAATGTCGTCTTCTGCATTACTCGCATCATCTAGTGTAGGAGCTGACCCATGTTCATATATAACCTGTGAAAGTCTCATAGAAAATTCTTCTTGTTCAAACATTAAAAGCAATGTTAGGGAATGATAAAATAACATAAATGAAAAATTAGTAATAGTAATAGTGTTATTTGCTTACATGAGTCTTCCGAGATCTTTCATCAACGAATTTATTAGTGCCCTTCCGAACATGAATCTGTGCAAAGACCTCATCAACATGGACCGCCTGTCCCAGAGCTTGTGCCTGTAACATAATTTAGAGTTACAAATGTACATATGAAATAGAAAATACATAACTTATATATGAAAGGAAAAGTTATGTAATAAAAGTTTACCATTCGAATGGCATGCTCATGAATCCTGATCGACCCACCAGTATGCATGGTGTCACCCTTTTCAGAAGCTCTGTTCCTTTGGGCTATGACACACTTATTGCGAAACTCTAGTGTATTCCAATGAGCCAGTAAAGAGTTCCCAATTTGCTCGCCCAACTAGTAAGGGCGCTCTCCTGCATTGTGGGCATCCCTAAACATCTCTGACAGCCGATGAGATGCTTTCATGTGGAAATTTCTTTGTATCTATGTTTCATGTTCAGGTTTCCACTACACCTTCATCTGTAACATTAAACAGAACAAACATTGATTAATGAACATACTAAAATAAGAATGACAATTAGTTTAATGGATTGTTCACCTGAAAACGCTCCCAGAATGAGTTTTTGTCGTCATCAGGTATTGCTCCCCAAGTAGGCTATGGACTTAAAAACTATTGCTTAATTAAACGTGTGATGGCCTGGGAAGCAAGCCTAGATGGAATAAACCTGCATAATAAAAGTCATTTGAATTAATGCAATCTTTAAACATCAAAATGGTAAACAAGGGATTAAAATCTTACCCTTTACCATACGGCTCAATCCATGGTCGATCATGGAGGACCGGGTCAAGACTTTCACCATCACCACTTGAATCTGGATCAGCAGATGGTGTGACAGTCTCAGAAGGCGGTATACAAGATGAGGAAGGTATAGAAGTAGGGTCAGGGAGAGGAGTGGGGGTTATAGTCACATGAGGAGGAAGAGGGTCTACTGCAGGGGTAGTAGAAGGGTGTGCTGTAGGAGTAGGAGAATAGTGTGCTGCAGAAGTAGGAGAAGGGTGTACTGCAGGGGTAGAATAAGGGTGTATTGTAGAGCTAGGAGTAGGGTCTACTGCAGGTGTAGGAGGCTGTATTGTAGGGGTAGGAGGAGGCCCCATAGATGATGGACTGGGGGCAACAATGGTAGGTAGTTTAGCAGGCACCTTAAGTACATACTTTGGTGCCTGCCGTTGCCTCTTTTTAGGCCTTGCTACCCCCTTTCCTTTATCAGGACATTCTGAACCTTGTTCTGTCATTACTGCATTGAAATGGTTACAAATAAAGAGAAAAAATAGAAATGAATAAGGAAGGATCAATGGGGTTTAAAGTCAATGTAAAATAATTGCATACAACTTTTAAGATGGTATTTTAGATAACTCTATTGAAATGATAGCTCAATTTGCTACAATAGATGTCCAACATTCAATCGTCGTCATCATGATCTTCATCTTCATCTTCTTCTTCTTCATCATCGTCATTATCTTCATCATCATCTTCTTCTTCTTCTTCCTCGTCGTCCCCATCATCATCATCATCATCATCATCATCATCATCATCATCATCATCATCATCATCTTCTTCTTCTTCTTCTTCTTCTTCTTCTTCTTCTTCTTCTTCTTCTTCCTCTTCTTCTTGTTCTTCATCACCTTGTATTGCTGCTTCTAATTCATCTCCATCACCATTAGGGTCGACCAATGCGGTTATACGTTCAACTTCAATAATTTCTTGTGGTTGTGACATTTGGTCAAGTTGGTAGGCAACATCTTCCTTAACCTCATTTGAGTCAATGCGACCTCTAGGCTTGGTTTGTATTGCTACGACCCAACAACTCTTGTCAATATTGCAGAATGGTGGATATGGCACATAATAAACCTATCTGACATTAGTTGGTAGAATGAAAGGATCAAACAATCCATATCTTAATCTCTGGTTGAGTTCGACAATATTAAAGCGTGGATCCACTCTAGTACCAGCTCTAGAAGGATCAAACCATTCACAATAAAAAAGTACTACTCTGTTTCGAGAAGTAGTGCTGTTGTACTCTAGCTCATATATTTTATGAATGATGCCGTAGAAATCATCATAACAACCCTCTGTTAGGCCCTTGACGTACACACCACAATTTGATGTTTTCTTTCCTTTAAACCATTCATGTGTATGGAATTTGTAACCATTGGTGAAGTAAGTGTGCCATTCTTTGACACATCTCATTGGCCAATTCGAGAGATGTCTCATTGGCCAATTCGAGAGATGTCTTAACTCTTGAACCGTGGGAGTTAATGCCTGATTAAAAACCTACAAAGATACTAAAAAAATTATAAAAGCAAGAGTCAAATTAACCTTGCTCTAAACATAGGAAAAGGTATGGACCTGATTTATGAACCAATAGGGAAACTATGAGTGTATTCTAGCGGAAGCATTTCCTTTTGCGACTTGCTCAGCCACAAGAAATGAGCTGGTACAAATGAAATTCATTAGTGTATAACAATTGTACCGTTGGAAAGATAAGAGATGGATGATGACATACTCAAGGTACGACTTAACTTCACTGCAATTGATTAAGACATGAACATGTGTAGAGTTGAATTCAGCATCAGTTAACCAATGAGTGAATTCTTTCCCTGCGTGACAGCCTGATTGTCGGAAAACTGATAATGCACCTTGACGTTGTTCAACTTGCCATTGCATTTCATTTCTAACATGAGTGGGGGACAACATGAAGTTTTTGAAATAATGTGAACAAAAATACGTTGTCTCTCTGTGCAAGTAAGCTGCACAAATTGAGCCTTCTACTCTAGCTTTATTTTTAACTGAACGTTTGGATTCTCCCATAAACCTTTCAAATGGATACATCCACCTGTATTGCACAGGTCCCCCAAGCCAAGCTTCATATGCAAGATGAATTGGAATATGCTCCATTGAATCAAATAATGCAGGAGGGAATATTCTTTCTAATTTGCAGAGAATAATTGGGATATTTTCTTCCATCTTTCTAAGGGAATTTTCCTTTAGTGTCGTGCAACACAAATCTTTAAAGAAGTTAGTAATTTCTATCAGTGGATTTAACACGTGCATTGGCAAACAACTAAACACAAGAGGGATGAAAGTCTCCATGAATACATGACAATCATGACTCTTCAACCCTTGAATAGCACCGTTCTGAACATTGGCACATCTAGACAAGTTAGAAGCATATCCATCTGGCATTCTAAGCTCCTTGATGCATCCACACACTATTCTTGCCTCATCTTTTGACATGGTGTAATTTGCTTTTGGTTTAAATAATCGACCGTTACCTTGCGCCTTCAACTCTAAGTCTTTTCATCCACAATACAAAGGTAAATCTTTTCTTACTTTGTCATTACCTTTTGTCTTCCCTATAACATTCATAACTGTGTTGAAGACATTGTCAAAGAAATTTTTTTCTATGTGCATGACATCGAGGTTGTGTCTTAGCAAGTTGTCTTTCCAATAGGGAAGATTCCAGAATATGTTTCTTTTAGTCCAATTATGCCATTTTCCAAACCCTTCTATCCTATTCTGACCAGATTCAGTGACTTTTGCATAGTCTTTCACTCTTCTCCAAACGTGTGATCCAGTCAACTTCGGCGGGGGCATATCCGTTTCAACTTGCCCTTTACGAAATGCCTTTTTGTTTCTTCTAAAGGGGTGATCAATGGGCAAGAACTGTCGATGGCAGTCAAACCAACTACTTTTCCGACCAGAACTCAATTGGAATGACTTTATATGTTCCATGCAATGTGGACAAGCTAATCGACCATGCGTGCTCCAATCAGATAACATGCCATACGCTGGGAAGTCATTAATAGTCCACATCAAGGCTGCCCTCATAAGGAAATTTTGATTCCTTGAAACATCATACGTCCAAACACCATTCCATAGCTTCTTCAAATCATCAATCAAAGACTCCAAATAAACATCAATCAATGATTTGGGATTAGATGGACCTGGTATTATACACGATAAAAACATGTAAGGCTTTGTCATACACATCTCAGGTGGTAGATTGTACGGGGTAAATATCACGGGCCAGCATGAATATGGTGATGCAGACGCCTGAGTGTACGGGGTAAACCCATCAGAGCATAGACCAAGTCTGACGTTACACAGTTCACTAGCAAAGGATGTATGTTTACGATTAAAGTGCTTCCAAGCTTCACCATCAGAAGGATGACGCAAAAATCCTTCAGTTTTGTTACCATCATGCCATGTCATGTGTTTTGATGTTTGCATTGAAGTAAACATTCTTTGTAATCTTGGAATTATAGGCAAGTAGAACATGGACTTTAAGGGAATTGATTTTTTTTGCCTCCTTCCAGCATGCATCGTATGATATCGAGGTGAGCCACAAAACTTGCATTCAACCAACAATGCATCATTTTTGCCACTGTCATTGTCATAGAATAACATACATCCATTAACACAACAATCGATCTTCTTGACTTCCAATCCCAACTTTGAAACACATTTTTTGGCTTGGTAATAATTCTTCGGCATAAAATTGTTTGGTGGTGTCAAATCTAACATCAATTTTGTATAGAAGTCCACTGCTTGAATGAGAACGTTCCAATTAGATTTGCCAGCCATGAGTCTAATGCACACTGACAATTTTGACTCAATTGAACCTTCAAATATAGGTAGATTTGCCTCTGTCAGTAAATTGTAAAACCTCTGAGTGGTTTCATTTGGAGACTCTTCATCATGACTATCGTTTGCTTCTTGTTCAGCATGGCGACGAAGAGCATTGTCGACCATCTCTTGCATATAGGCAAATTGATCTATCTCATATGTATGTACAATAGTATTCGAACCTGATGCAAGCCGCTTTTCAGCTGCAGTGGAGGTCGAAGGATTTTCTTCGCCATGAAATGTCCAAACCGTGTAATTAGGCATGAACCCTTTTTGGTATAGGTGAAGTTTGACGACTTCATCTTTCAAAATCCTTGTACATTCGCACTTGATGCATGGACATCGAATCCCTCCATCAAGAGCATAATATTGATATCATCGGGCCGTCTCCACAAACTCTTCAACTCTGATGACAAAAGATTCCTTCAAACCTCTCCTTCCATTATAACAACGGTCGTACATCCATCCATGATGGTTGGGAAAATGGGCCATTATCTGTGACAAGCCAAACAAATAAAAACTTAGCCAAAATAATAACACTCTATGTGACATAAGTAATAAACCTATTACTACTCAAGTCAAACATGGAAGGCAATTTGAACACTATTGTCATAGGCATTCAATAAGGGCATCCAGAGAGAAGTCCTCAGTATTGAAATGCCTTTGACATCCTAAGTGGTAGTGTATAAAATTTGGGGGAGTCAATATTCTGACATTACTAAAGTTCTCTTTTATAGAGTACTTCCACATATTTTGTTCATTGTAAGTGTTTAAGGTACTGTTACCCTTCTCATTCTGTTGAGAATGTTTGTAGTACCATAGGACTTTAAACGACTACTTAACTTAATCAAGTTGTAGCCTAATAAATGAACATATAGTATACAGGAACATACAATATATACATCAACATACAAGATATAGATGAACATTCAGTCATGGTCTAAATGCAGGTTTGATAACAAATTTCTGCAAGGAAATAAAATTCTCACCTACTTTAGTCTATTTATAGGTGTTCAATAGTCAAATTCTGTTTTTCTTTTTATTTTTCAATTGACACTTCAATTTTATCTTTCTTTTATCTTTTAAAAGTGGTGTAGATAGTTAGTTTATTGTTTTCGTGAGTACTTTAATATACTTTGCATTCTTTGCACTTTTAGTGTATTTTAGGTACTACTTTTAGGTTTCTAAGTTGTCAAATTTTGAGTTTTAGGTATTTTATGTAGTGTGAGTTCCTAAATATCTAGGTTCTACCATTCTTAACTTGTTAGGATAGTTTATTTGTAGTATATTTTCCTAGTTTAGTGCAATTTGCAAAATTAGTACAATTTTTTGAGGTTTGAGTAGTGATTTTTAGCTATTTCATCTACTTGTTTAGGTGTCAAGTATGCAAACTTAAAGATATAGCTAGTTCATCTATTGTATCATGTTTCTTACCTTCCTTTAACAACTTTAAACTTGTTAGGATGTGTAGAATACACAGTCTTGGGTTACTTTAGGTCAATTCTCATTTTCTCACCTATTTAGTACACTTTTTAGGTTTAAGTAGCCAAATTTTGAGATTTTGGTACTTGATCCGATTTGACATCTTTCTTAACTTTATTTAAGTACTTTAAACTTGTTAGGATAAGAACATTACACATTCTTAGGTTAGTTTAGATGAATTTCGAAATTGTCACCTATTTAGTACACTTTTTAGGTTCTAGGGTGTCATATTTTGAGTTGTAGGTTGTTTTTGTAGTGTGCGTTTGTTGTTAGCCTTCTTTTACCATTCTAAACTTCTTAGGCTACTCAGTATAGTTAGCAAAATTTGACCATTCTAGTGCATTCTAATTTAGTGCAGTTTGGACCATGCTATTTGAGTTGTGTATGAGTCTACTTTTAGTTTAACTCCACCTTGCTGTTGTTTTCCAGGTTGGTCTTGTGGAGTTACACATTCTACAGTCACTTTTAACATTGCCTAGTCCATTGAATCTTATAAACTCAGTTTTGGTGGTGTGGTGGAGTGATTTTTCTGCATTTTTGGCCATAACAAAGTCAGATTTCGAAGTCTAGCATTTCTATGCTGTGTCACAGTTTGAGCAAGTCTAAAATGATGTTTAAAAGTTGCTAGCAGAGTTCAATTAGTGATATAATGGTCTAAGTGCATAATAGTATACTAAATCATCTATTTTTAGTCAAAATTGGGAAGTGGCAAGGTGTTTTTGAGGAACAGTTTGATTTGAGCCAATCCAAAGTTTGAACAAGTTTAAAAACACTAAATCAAGTTGCTGGAGTGATTAGTTTAAGAGATGATTCTGCATATACGCATAAAAATGACCATTTGAACAGTCCAAGTGTTAGAAGATGGAGGGTATACGAGAGAAGGAATAAGACTGTGAATGCCTAATTGCCTTAGCAGTTAGGAAGGGCGGGAATTCAATTGTATAAATAACTATTGAATAGTTTTGTAGACTTAGTTGGTTGTTTGTAGAATTCTAACAGGAAACCATTATTCCTGAAATGAAGGTTAAGCTCTCAGTTTCTCACTGTACATTGTATTCTTGCTGTTGATAATACATACAAGAGTTATATAGTCTTTCTGGTGTGATATTCTGAGTTTGATAGAGTGGGTTTCTTGATCAGAAACCTAACAGCAAGCAACTTTAAAATGGCAACTCAACTATGATTTTTTCCCTTTAGTGATTAATACAGGTTGCTACTAGTTGGAACATGTTTAATATCATTAAACAAACTTGCACATTGCTTAAGAAACATAAAACTTCCAATGAAACAATTTATGAGACTGCACTAGATTTATTCCTTTTTGTGCAGAATTTTTGAAACAGAATCATGTTTTAACTGATGTAGCACATATAATCAAGGCTAGACATTGTCTCATTGCCTTATATGATTCATAAATGGCTACAAATGCACTGCAACTAGAGAAAAGAATCAAACCTTAGCTGGAAAACAAATTCTGCAGTAGAGAAAGTCCCTAGTTTGGTGGTTTGATACTAAAAAGCATATGGAAGTGATTTAAACACACAACTGAATGTTCAAGCAACTTTGTTTGATGATTTTAATTGTCTTTAAACTCTAAAATGAGTTATAAACAGCTTGCAACTCAAATCACTACTCCACTTCCATTTTAACTCAAAAAGTGATGGTTTAGAAATAAAATCTTCATATAAGGCATTAGCATCAGCATGCCATTGACATGAAGACTTTATATTAAATCCCTGCACAATGCTAGGTAAACCAAATGAGCAATGAAATGAAAAAGCATAGTTCGGTTACCTAAAACTAGTAGCATATTTTTTCTATTTTGGTTAAATTTGTAGCTTTTCACCGTGTTAAATGTCCTTGCAATGTCTAGTTTGAGTTTGATCATGCTTAGTTGTTGTTTTCAAGCTTAGTTTAGTGTATTTACACTTTCTACAGTCATTTGCATTGATAGCTAGCTGTTTGAATCATCATAACTTAGAATGAGGTGTGTAGTTGTTTAATTTGCTACATTATTAGCTGTTATAAGGTCAAATGTTGGAATCTACTATTTCTATGCAAATAATAGCTCAAAAGACTTTGTTTTGATGATTTAAAGTTGTTCTAAAATTCTAATTTGACTTATAACCACTGTGTCGCAACCGGAATCGCGACGGGACGACGATCCAAAAAAGAAACAGGTTTTGAAAAGAGATTTTGGAGTCGCCACCATAGTTTATTCTGGGAAACTACGGAAAAACCATAAAATGATAAGACACGGTCCACGAAAACCAGATTCTGGGTTCGGGAGTCGGTTACGCGTAGGGAAGGTATTATCACCCTACAGCGCCTGCCCGAAGGCAGTACCTTTAACTAAATACACGAATGTGATGTGGTTTTCAAAATGTTTAACTATCCCCTAAAATAAGACTCTAAAAAAACAAAATATATTTTTTAGTTTTTTTGGGCCCGACAAGGATTGACCTTGCTCCTACGTACTCTCATTCAGAATGAGAAATCAGGGTTACGTAGTTCTTTTGGAAACTGTGTTGGAGATTTTGTTTAGGAAATTGTTTGAGAAGTTTGTTTGGAAATTGTTTGAAAATTTGTCTTGAAATGATTTTGGATTTTTGGGAAGTGAACCTGACAAGGACTAGCCTTGCTCCTACGTATCTCCACTATTGATGGAGAATCAAGGATCACGTAGTTCTGGGTGAAAGATTGTTTGTTTGCTTGAAAGTGTTGATGTTTTTAGTTTTTTTTGAAGATTTTATACTTTTTGGTATTTTTTTGAGAAAAAGAAGGTGAAAAGGTTTTTTAGCACAAGGACGATGCATGCGATCACACATGTACTTAATCTTTAAAATATATTTTTTTGTATTATTTTTTTTTATAAAAGAAAGAGAAAAAGTTTTTTAGCACAAGGACGATGCGTGCGATCACACATGCACTTAACCTTTAAAACATTTTTGGTATTATTATTTTTTTGTAAAATAAAGAGACAATGTTTTTAGCATAAGGACGATGCGAGCGATCACACATGTGCTTCACCTTTAAATTATATTTTTCTATTTTTTATAAAAGAAAGAGACAAGGTTTTTAACACAAGGACGATGCGTGCGATCACACATGTGCTTAAACCTTTAAAACATTTTTTATAATTTTACTTGAGAAGGAAGAAAAGGTGTTTTAGCACAAGGATGATGCGTGTGATCACACATGTGCTTAAACCTTTAAAACATTTTTTTTATAATTTTAAAATATTTATAATTTTAATATTTTTTTTTTGTAATTTGTGTGGAGAACGAAACAAACGAGTGTAATAGATATAAAAAAAACAAAGGGGTGTGGGCTATCATACAAGGGGTTAGATGCAATAAAAACTAACTAATAAAAAGAAAACAAAAGCATAAAAAATAAAGCAAGAGAAAAGCCTAACATGAATACGGGTACAGAGATAAAAACCAGAGGTGTGGAGTGAACTTGAGACTCCTTAGTTTGGGCCCAAACCCCCTTTTATTTTTATTACTGGCAGAAAGGCTTAAGCCCAAATGCAAGGGGTGTAAATGGAGTTGCCAGTGGTGTCTAAACCACTTTTCTTTCTAATAATGGATTGGGCCTAAGCCCAAGCGGAAAGCACTGTGAAAAGGAAAACAGGGGGTGCAAGGAGAAATATCTTTCTTTGTTTTTTTTTTCTTATCAGAGTTTGGCCCAATTTTGTCCAAAAATCCCTAGGGGTTTGCCATCTCCCCTTCATTCCCCACACTATTCTCATGCTCCAGAGACCCCAAGTCCCTTTCCCCTCACGGAGATTCGCCGCCGCTCCAGCCAGAACCGGCCACCGCGCGTTGCCGTCCAGACCATCGCCAGCTCTAACGCCCGCCATCG
Organism: Vigna umbellata; assembly: GCF_029865625.1. Taxonomy (NCBI): domain Eukaryota; kingdom Viridiplantae; phylum Streptophyta; class Magnoliopsida; order Fabales; family Fabaceae; genus Vigna; species Vigna umbellata. The sequence goes on along the minus strand of NC_142165.1, from coordinate 81,210,260 downwards.
AGACCATCATCGGCCACCGCTCTAGCTCTTCCCCTCTTCCTTTCTCGGGTGCGAGAGAGGATCTCGCTTTTCTCCCTGCAACGTCGTCGTCGCCGCTGCCTCCACCGAAGTCAGCCGACGCGGGGGAATCGCTAGCCACTGCATCGGACCCTCCTCCTTGCTTCTCTTCTTCGCGCGTGAGGGAAATGATCATCTTCTTCCTTTCTCGGCAGCCAGCAGCCGGTAACAGGGGATTGGTGGATTGGATGTCACGGAGCTTGAAGGCCGCGAGTGGTGGCTCTCTCTACATCTCTCTCTGTGATCTGTTTAGTTTGGGAATGAGGTGTGGTGTAATGGTGATAGGAAGCATGGTAGGGGTTACGAAGTGAGTGAATTCTTCCTTGTTTTTCCAATTGTTGAAGAAGATGAAGGTGAGAACGAAGGGTGAACTGGTGATGATGTGCAAGTGAATAGAGGAATTGAGAGTCGTGTGAGGGGCGAGTGATGGGCCGAGGAGTGGCAAGATATGGCCATGAGTGAATCTGGATGGTGAAGTGGGTGATGGACCGGAGCAATGAAGCGTGGCGAGCAAAATGGTTTCTGTTAAGTCCAATGGGGTGGATGATGTTTGGTGCGGGTCAAGAAGAGAGTCTCGTTCCTCCTTAGGCCTATGTGATGGTTGTGAGAAAACGTTGATGATGGATGGATGGAAAACAAGGGCACAGAACCGGACAAAGTAACATCCTAATATAATTACATGTTTAATCCAAAAACCAGCAGACAGACCAAACCAAGCATCATCGAACCAAATGCAAGCCAACAACAATACTATGATCCAAGATTGTAAACATTTACGTTGATGAGCAATGAAGCTTGAAGACTTACCTTTTACGTTTTCTCCTGTAGTTCCTTGTACCTCTCCTCCTTGTGAATAATGTCTCTTGTTCCTAGAAATTGATGATCCTCCCTCATGTATCCTCCTCTTCCCTCTCGGTTGTAATTTCTTGCCCATTTTTTTAGCTCTCAAACCCTGTGCTTTCTCTAGGTTACCCGTGATGACCCCCCGGAGCTGGACAGATAGTGGTTGGTTTTTTGAAGGTGAGAAGAGTCGAGATTCCCCCTTCCCTTCTTCATGCTTCAGATCCAGCTTAGAGTCAAAAGCCTGGCCTGTCCAATGGTTGCTTCTTGCTTCCTGCCACAGACTCCTGTTCTGCCCCACTAAGACAGTGTAGGTGCAGCATGCATGGCGAGCAGAAGATTTCACCAGAATGGGAGATGGCATGGAAAAAGAAAGCAGAGAACGTTGACCTTTGCCATTTTTTTTCTTTTTGTCTAGTTTTAACATTTAGCGAATAAATTAAAGTAAAAGAAGACAAAAAAAATTAATTGACGCAAAAAAAAGAAGATTAAAATAAAACATAATGAAATAACTCTAAAAAAATAATCGAAATAAGATTAAAATAAAATAAATGAAATAAAATACAGTATATTAAAATAGACTCAAATACAATAAATTAAAATAATAAAGTAAAATAATAAAAAAAATAACATAAAATAAAATAAAATAAATTTCATCAAAACTATATTATTTAGTCACCCAGACGAAATTGGGTGTTGGGGGCCAGTGTAAAAATTGGGCCTTGGGGGCCAGTGTAGAAACTCGGCTTTGGGGGCCAGTGTGGAAACTGGGCTTTGGGGGCCAGTGTAGAAACTGGGCTTTGTGGGCCAGTGTGGAAACTGGGCTTGGGGCCAATGTGAAAACTAGGCTTGGTGCCAGTGTGAAAACTAGGCTTTGTGGGCCAGTGTGGAAACTGGGCTTGGGGGCCAGTGTGGAAACTGGGCTTGGGGCTAGTGTGGAAACTGGGCTTTGTGGGCCAGTGTGGAAACTGGGCTTTGTGGGCCAGTGCAGAAACTGGGCTTTGGGGGCCAGTGTAGAAATTGGGCTTTGGGGGCCAGTGTAGAAACTGGGCTTGGGGGCCAGTGTGGAAACTGGGCTTTTTGGGCCAGTGTGGAAACTGGGCTTGGGGGCCAATGTAGAAACTGGGCTTGGGGGCTAGTGTAGAAACTGGGCTTTGTGGGCCAGTGTGGAAACTGGGCTTTGGGGGCCAGTGTAGAAACTGGGCTTGGGGGCCAGTGTGGAACTGCGCTTTGGGGGCCAGTGTGGAAACTGGGCTTTGGGGGCCAGTGTAGAAACTGGGCTTTGGGGGCCAGTGTAGAAACTGGGTTTCGTGGGCCAGTGTGGAAACTGGGCTTGGGGCCAATGTGAAAACTAGGCTTGGGGCCAATGTGAAAACTGGGCTTTGGGGGCCAGTGTGGAAACTGGGCTTTGTGGGCCAGTGTGAAAACTGGGCTTGGGGGCCAGTGTGGAAACTGGGCTTTGGGGGCCAGTGTGGAAACTGGGCTTTGTGGGCCAGTGTAGAAACTGGGCTTTGGGGGCTAGTGTAGAAATTGGGCTTTGGAGGCCAGTGTAGAAACTGGGCTTTAGGGGCCAGTGTAGAAACTGGGCTTTGGGGGCCAATGTGAAAATTGGGCTTTGGGGGCTAGTGTAGAAATTGGGCTTTGGAGGCTAGTGTGGAAACTGGGCTTTGTGGGCCAATGTAGAAACTGGGCTTTGGGGGCCAGTGTAGAAATTGGGCTTTGGGGGCCAATGTGAAAATTGGGCTTTAGGGGCCAGTGTAGAAACTGGGCTTTGTGGGCCAGTATAGAAACTGGGCTTGGGGGCCAGTGTGGAAACTGGGCTTTGGGGGCCAGTGTGGAAACTGGGCTTGGCGGGCCAAGTAAAACTGGGCTTTCAAATTTTGGAATTCTTGAAATTTGTAATTTTGTGAAATGCCTTTTTCTGTTTTTTTTTTCTTTTTTGAAATTTTTGACATAAATTTGATTTTTTAAAAGGCATCAGTGACCATTCGCTAAAGAGAATGTCCCGATATGAGGATAGGAGAAATAAGGCGTAAAGACCATGGTAGAGTGTTGAAACTCTAACTTAAAGGTGGTGAACAGGGTGTAAAGATGTGTGTGTCAAAAACCCCAGAATGAGAGAAAAAAAACATGATCAATAAGAACCAACATGAGTTGAAAGAGAAAACCATAATGTTATTTTTTTGTGTATTTTTGAAGAAGGATTCGACAACCATTCATATGAATGAAGAGGGTTTCGATCTGAAAGAATTTCTTTTGATGGATGGATGCACACATATGGAAAACATTTGCTTTGTTTTGTGTTTCATCTCTCTTTTTTTTTCTTGAGTCATTCATCTTACTTGCAATCATCATCAAACTGATCTTTATTTTCAATGTTTTGTGAAAGTGAGAAATGTCATACATTCGAGGTCTAATTTTTGATATGATTACATTTTGACTTTTTCTTTCGTGACATCAATGCACACATGCTTGAATTTACTGGCAAGTGAAGAATAAGAGTTGTTTAGAATGGTTTGGAGAAGTCTGGGATAGCCACATAAGCACATCATTCCTTATACATTGCTTAAAGGAAACGAGACACCGCAAAGCTGCCCCAGTTTGGTGTTTGGAAAAATGAGCATTGGGTATGGATCTTTGAAAATTCGGGTGAAAAATTCAAGTAAGATCCGCAAAACTGCCGTGTCTTGAGATTATGGGTTGATGAAAAACTCTTGTGAGACTCACAAAGTTGCCCCTCTTTATTTATCGTGGTATGGGTTGATGGAGAACTCGTATGAGACTCACAAAGTTGCCCAAGTTTTTGGCACGGGGTTATGTTTGGAAGAGGTAGTGGGCATGAAAAGGATTGGTTAAAAGGATGACCCCAATTGGTTTGATTTTCTTTTGCATGTTGCTGGCTGGTTGGCAAAGAGATTCGTTCTTCCTGAGACATTACTTTTTCTTTTTTTTCATTCATTTTCAAATTTTTTTTTTGGACACATTGTAAGTCATTTCGTCTTATCGCAAAATTAAGCTTTATGAAAATTTGAGCAAACATTATTCAATCTGTGTGGACTTTATTAGGCTTGTAATGTGGTTAGGGCTAGAAGGTATCGAAAGAAAGGGTTAAAGGCCCAAATGAATACTTGTCGGTTATTTTTTTGAAACAAGGGTTATCATCTGGCATTGTGTCAACAATTTGATCTTTTGAGCACTCTTCTTTTTTCTTGAACTTTTTTTCATTCACCTCGTTTATCACTACTTTGTGATTTTTTCTTTTGTTTTGTTTTGTTTTTTTTTGTTTACCCTTTTGAAGGATTCTCTCGTTTGATCATTCAGTGCTCTTCGTCTGCTTCCCGAGTTGACTCATACTGATGATAACCCTTGCTTGGGAATAATTTTGAAAAAGAATTTATTTTTGGCTCAAACGGGGTAACAATGGTTATAGTTTTTGCTTTTTGGATAAAGAAAGAAGGCCACACATCATTTTGAACTCTGATTGCTTTATTTTCAAAAGATTAATTCTACAATTAGATGACCTCAACATGAGTCATTTTTTCTTTTTCCCTCTTTCTAGACTGCCCTTTCGGGTTTTCAATCTAGTGGACTTATTCTCCTTTTGAAAGTTCTTTTGTTTGTTTCAATGGATTCAGGGATCACCCAACTAGCACAAGCGAGGAAAATTTTTGTCTAGCCAATCTGCTCCAATGTAAAGGTTTTTGTTACTGAGGACAGTGATAATGTTTGTTGGGGGAAATATTTTATTTTAGAGAAAGTGAAGGGTGAAGGCTTTCAAGCAACACGAGCAGAAACATCTCGAAAGAAAACATCAAATTGTTATTTTTAAACATTTGTCCTCAGAAAAACTTGACATCCCAATTTTCTTTTTGATTATTCATCATTTTTCCTTTTTTCTATTTTTGAAAAACAAGAGTTTGACGATTCACAAGAAAGACAAGTGACTCAAGATTTCCTTCACTTTTGTTTTTTTTGATTTTGTTTTCCTTTTTTTCCGTAATACCCTTTCAGGACTCGATTTCCAGCACTACTTGGAGAAACCCTGTGGTGAATGTTCGCATTGCAAGTCATGGATGAAGATGTGATACCAATGAGCATACTTCTCCATAGCAAGACACTTCACAACATCGAATTTACTTGTACAATGACTTATGCTTTCTTATGTGATCTTAACGCTCACTTCATTTCTTCATGGCATTTCTAGTGGCATTCTCAAGCCTTGCCCCAGTGTTGGGTTGACTTTCTTCACACTTTAATAATCTTGAATGAATCAAAGTTTGCCTTTGCGCTTGAACCACCAGCACTTTTGGTGGAATGACCGATAGCCACTCCATGGTAATCACCTTTTGTGTATGATGTATCACGAGTCTTGAGGTATTGAGGCTTTAAAGGCTTCATGTAACAAGTAGAGACTGTCAATACCAAATTTCGTCCGGATTGATTTTTGGACTTTACTATAGTCTATTATATTATTTACTTATTTCTATTTCTATTTCTTATTTTCGTTTTTATCTTTTATTTATTTATTGTTATTTATTTATTTATTTATTTTCTTCTTATTATTATTATTATTTTTGTATTATCCTAGTTTTATTTACATATATTATCTTATTTTTCTCCATATATATGTATATATATTTTTCTTACATTTTTATTATTTTATTTTCAATTTTTATTTTATTTTATTTTTTAAATTTATTTTGCTTAATATAATATGATTTAAAAAAAAAAAAGAAGAAGAAGCTGAGAAAAGAGAGAATGTTTTCGGGTTGGGGGGCAAGAAAAGAGCAGTACGCGTGTTGGAGGGTGAGGGGCAGAAAACCGTTTCTGCAGGACGCGGGGTGATGGCAGAGGCGACTTGGGGTGTGTACGAAATCAGTACAAGAATTTGGCACAGAGAAGGGCACAAAAGCACGGAGAAGGGCACAAAAGCACAGAGAGAAGAGAGAGGAGAGGAGGATTCTGGTTTTGGAGAGAAGAGCAAAAAGGGTTTTGACACAGCTCTAGGCCTTCCTCTTGGGATCCATTGCTGAGGAGTTCTTCACCATTTTTACACCTGCAAAGAGAGACAGAAATCAGCCACTCAAAGGAGAAGAGTACTCATTGGAAGCACGATATTGACCGTAGCAAGCGGATCTTCGAGAGGTGAGTAATGTTGTTTAGAGAGTTGTTTGTTTGCCCTTATGCATATTCCTGTTGAGGTTGTTGTTTGCGTGACTGTTGTCTGAATACATTCCATTGTATATGTTCACTGTTGCATCACCCTCCCCACGTCCACTTCTATGGTCTTATTTTTCTATTCCAAGCAAGCTCAAAACGAGAAAAATCATGTAACAGAGACAATAGAATAATGTCTTCACCCTCCCTTGACCATTCCATTCCCCACTGGAACCGCCCTCTCAACCACCGCGAACTCCCTCGGCGTGTCACTCCCCCTCACCTGCAGTCGAACTCAGAAACAGAAACAAAAACAAAACCCATTCTTCTTTTCTCTTTTCTTCCCCCCGTTCATGGAACCCTTCAACGTTTCTGATCATCTCCAATCCCCAGCAAAATTGAATCCTCAAGCAGCAAATACCACCTCTCCAAACACACGCATAAAGTCGAGCCTCTAACCGTTTTCTTCTTACCATCTCCGCGCCTTCATCTTCTTCCTCACCAAACAGCACACACGCACATAGCCCGTTATACAAATTAAAGAGATAACGACTGAAAACAAGAGAGGAAGAGTTGGAGCGGCGGCCTGCGAGGGTCTCGGCGGTGAGCAGAGGCGCTTGCGACGCCTTGGGCCGCTACTCGCGATGGTCAGTTTTTGCTGGAGGTGAGGCGTGGTGGCTGCTCTGGCCGAGACGGACGACGGACTCGTGGGAGAAGCGGGGAACCTCGGGTCTCTGGGGAGTGCTTGATCTGAGTAGTGTGAGGAATGAGGGAAGATGCTGGACCCCTAGGGGATTCTAGGTTAGAAACCACCCGGGTGGGCCAAGCCCAGAAATAAACGCACGACCAGGAACCTTAAGCCTTTTTCGAACGCTCCTTATTCTAAATCCTTTCCCAACGTCCGTTCGGCCACTTCTTGGACGGACCGTTTGGTGACCATCTCCCCAACGAACGCTCGTCATTCATCCCCCTTTCCCAACGTCCGTTCGTCATCTCCCCAACGAGTGCTCGTTATTCGGCCTCCTTTTACAACGATCGTTCGTCCTCTCCCCAAAGAGCGCTCGTCATTATGCCTCATTTCCCAACGTCTGTTCGTCCGCTTCTTGGACGGACCATTTGGTGACCATTTCCCAACGTCCGTTCGTCCACTTCTTGGACGGACCATTCGGTGACCATTTCCCAACGTTCATTCGTCATCTCCCAACGAACGCTCGTTATTCATCCTCCTTACCCAACGTCCGTTCGTCCTCTCCCCAACGAGCGCTCGTCATTATGCCTCCTTTCCCAACGTCCGTTCGTCCACTTCTTGGACGGACCATTTAGTGACCATTTCCCAACGTCCGTTCGTCATCTCCCCAACGAACGCTCGTCACTCATCCTCCTTTCCCAACGTCCATTTGTCCTCTCCCCAACGAACGTTCGTCCGTTCGTCATCTCCCCAACGAACGCTCGTCATTCATCCTCCTTTCCCAACGTCCATTCGTCATCTCCCAACAAACGCTCGTTATTCGGCCTCCTTTCACAACGTCCGTTCGTCTTCTCCACAAAGAATGCTCGTCATTATGCCTCCTTTCCCAACGTCCGTTCGTCCACTTCTTGGATGGACCATTTGGTGACCATTTCCCAACGTCCGTTCGTCATCTCCCCAACGAACGCTCGTCATTCATCCTCCTTTCCCAACGTCCGTTAGTTTTCTCCACAACGAGCGCTCGTCATTCAGCCTCCTTTTCCAACGTCCGTTCGGCCACTTCTTGGACGGGTTGTTTGGTGACCATCTCCCAACGTACGCTCGTTATTCGGCCTCCTTTCACCTCGTCCGTTCGTCATCTCCCCAAAGAGCGCTCGTTATTCAGCCTCCTTTGTCAACGTCCATTCGCCATCTCCCCTAACGAACGCTCGTTCGTTGGACCGTTCGGCACTCCCTTTCTCATTTGGCCCCCCATTATTTGCTTTATTTTTATTTACGTTTTTGTTTTTTTATTTCATTTATTTTGTTTATCTTATTTGATTTGTTTTTTTATTTATTTATTTTATTCTATTTTTTTATTTATTTTATTTTTATTTTTTATTTATTTTATTTTCATTTTATTTTTTATTGTCTTATTTTATCTTATTTTATTTTATTTTATCTATTTATTCTAGATATCTACTTATCCTAAAATATATATTTAATAATACAATATTTATAGCTTAAACAAAAAAAAATATGTTTTAAAGGTTAAGCACACGTGTGACCGCTCGTGTCGACCTTGTGCTAAAAACCTTTTCTTCTTTTTCTAAAATAAAATTACGAAAAAATACGTTTTAAAGGTTAAACACACGTGTGACCGCTCGCGTCGTCCTTGTGCTAACTACCTTTTCTTCCTTTTTTAAAAAAAAATTACAAAGAATACGTTTTGAGGGTTGAGCACACGTGTGACCGCTCGCGTCGTCCTTGTGCTAAAAACCTTTTCTTCTTTCTTAAATAAATTTACAAAAATATGTTTTAAAGGTCGAACACTCGTGAGATCATCCGCATCGTCCTAGTGTTCGATACCTTTTCTCTCCTATTTACATAAATTTAAATAATGGTATGAGTGCTCGTGTGACCGTCCGCGTCGGCCTAGTGCTCATTACCTTCTTTTCTCGAAAATATTAAAAAGCATAAAATCTTCAACAAGTTAAAAACATCTGCTTTTTTTACAAGCAACGAACAATCTCTTGAAAGCTAGAACTACGTGATCCTTGATTCTCCATCAAAAATGGAGATACGTAGGAGCAAGGCCAGTCCTTGTCAGGTTCACTTCCCTATTATCCAAAATCATTTTAAAACAAATTTTCAAACAAATTTCCAAACAGATTTCTCACACAGTTTCCAAAAGAACTACGTAACCCTGATTTCTCATTTTGAATGAGAATACGTAGGAGCAAGGTCAATCCTTGTCGGGCCCAAAAGAGCTAAAAAATATATATTTTGTTTATTTAGAATTTTATTTTACGGGATAGTTAAACATTTTGAAAACCACATCATATTCGTGCATTTAGTTAAAGGTACTGCCTTAGGGTAGGCGTTGTAGGGTGCTAACACCTTCCCTACGCGTAACCGACTCCCGAACCCAGAATCTGGTTTTCGTGGACCGTGTCTTATTATTTTATGGTTTTTCCGTAGTTTTCCAGAATAAACTATGGTGGCGACTCCAAAATCTCTTTACTAAAACTCATTGTCTTTTTGGATCGTCGTCCCGTCGCGATTCCGGTTGCAACATAGACCAAGCCTTTTTATGCAGAAGACTTGGAAGAAATGTTGCATAAGTCATATGGATAGGAGTGAAACTCGTAGGCCTTTTCTCTTAATCAAACATTTTTCTACCTGACAGCTTGGTGGGAAGTTGAGTTTGGGTCGAGTCCAATTTTGTCTCAGAGCAGTTTCAAAGGGTAGGCCAACGATATTTGAGCAGTGGGATGTGATTGAGCTCTTTCTTCTCTCCTTACCCCAGGCTTAGACTATACTTGTTCACATTTGTTGTCATGGTAGGACCTTGAGCGATCTTTTCAGTCTTCATACAAATTTCAATTCTTTATCTGATTATCACCAAGTTTGCAAAGTTTAGGAAAACACTGCTCACCGTGGTCTCACAGAAGGGTGATTGCAGAGTATTTAGGAATGTGTCAACCATCTCGTTATCACTCTCATGAAACTTCATTTGAGCAACAGTCTCTTTCCACCTTTGGCATATTCTTTGAACAATTTGGACTCCTTCTCCAAGGTCTGCAGTTGTAATCTAGCAAGTGCCACATCCCTGATCTATTTGTACTGCCTCAAGAAAGCATCCACCAAATCCTCCCAAGACCGGCTGCACGACTGTTCAAAATGAGTTCCCCAGTTTGTTGTCATGCCAGCTAATCTACCTTAGAAGAAACGAATTGACCATTTTTCATCATAGGAACGCACAACCATTTTCTTTCTATACATCATGAGATGGCTCTTGGACAAGTGGTGCCTCTGGGTAGTTTTAAATTTGGGCGGTATCAGCATATCATCTGAGACTAAGCATAACCCTGCAACATTTGCAAACTTAGAGCTTCCTCCCCCTTCCATGACTCTTATCCTTTTTTCAGTATTTCAAATTTAAGCTTGTCAGCATCAACATCCACTGGTGCAACGACATGAGGAAAAGATTTCAACTCGGGTTGCTTTGTCATTGTCTTGCTCACTACACTGGGCTGAATCATTTCTGTAGGGACCATGAAAGTGGTTGCCCTAAGCTTGTTTCCTCCTTCACTGTATTACTTTTGGCCTTTTGAATGCAAAGTTGTCCCGAGTGTTACCAATAAGGAGTATTGGTAAATCTTGAAGAAATTTGTTTTGATGATGCTACAAGAAGTTTTAGTTGCAGAAGATATTAGAATTAGTTAAAAGCAATTTGTAGAAATTAAATGTAGTAGGAAATTCTTGTAAACCTTGTAAACTTGCATTTTTAACTACAATAATCGATTATGATTAAGCAATAATCGATTATCACAAGTCATACTTGAATAATCGATTATCACTTCATATAATCGATTATCACATTTTTGAAAACCTATAACGGACTTGAACAATCGATTATCACTAACAATAATCGATTATTCATGGCAGTTGGGAGCTGACCTTTGGCACTCAGTATACTTGGCTATATATTTTGTTTTGGAGAAATTAGAAAGTAACGTTTTTGAACTGAGAAAGCTTAGAACACTGTGTGTCAGAGGAACGTTCTCAGAAAGCTTTTTGTTCATTGTTCCCTTGCTTGGTCTTGTGAAAGGAGAGGCTCGCGTATCGTGTGTCGATAGTCGGAGCAAACTCTCTTCAAGTTAGCAAGGTGCTCTGCCTGGTCTTGTGAAAGGAGAAGCTTGTGAATCGTTGGTCGATTGCTGAAGCGGTTCTCTTCAAGTTGGTAGAGTGGTTCTATTCATTTTATTCTTGTTCATTATCTTGTAATCTGTTAAACAATTTTTTAGTGAAAAAGGTTAATCACTATTTATAGTGATTAACGACTGGACGTAGAATCTTTTGATTCGAACCAGGATAAAAATTCTGTGTTGATCTTCTTATTCCCTACACTCATTTTATTTTACGTATATCAACTGTTTGATTAATTTTCTGAAAGAAAATTATTTTTACTAAAAGGACCAAATTAAGTTTAATTGTGATCGAATACGCTTTCCGCTCTCTGAGTTTTAATTACGCTGCGCTATACTCTTTGAAAAATACCACCTCCGATACCATCAATTGGTATCAGAGCTTGCTTTGATAGTTTTTCAAAATTTGCGAAAATGGCTGGTCACAATCAAAACCATGTATATGCTGAGGGTGCTTCCATTAACAGACCTCCATTGTTTACTGGTGCTAACTATGCTTTTTGGAAAGTTAGAATGGAGATTTTTATGGGGTCTGTTGATAGAGGTATTTGGGAAGCTGTACAAAATGGCCCTTATATTCCTATGAATACTGTTGATGGTGTAGAGACTGAAAAACCTTATTTTAATTGGACTGCTGAAGAAAATAGACGAGCTCAGTTTGATATTAAAGCTCGCAATATAATTTCATCTGCTGTTGTACTTGATGAATTTTATAGAATTTCAGTGTGTAAGACAGCACAGGAAATGTGGGAAGTCCTCAGAGTCACTCATGAAGGAACAGAGGACGTAAAGCGTGCTAGGAAGAACACTCTCATTCAGGAATATGAGATGTTCAGAATGCAACCTGGAGAAACGATCTCTGATGTTCAAAAACGATTCACTCATATTGTGAATCATTTAACAGGGTTGGGTAAGTCTTTTGATACTGATGAACTTAATGTGAAAATTCTGAAATCTCTGGACAGGTCTTGGCAACCAAAGGTGACTGCCATCTCGGAATCTCAAAATCTTACTCAGATGTCAATGCCAATCTTGTTTGGAAAGCTCCGTGAGCATGAACTTGAGCTGAGGAGATTGACTGCTGAAGAGGATCAAGGCAAAAGGAAAACTCTAGCTTTCAAGTCTGAAATTTCTAAAGGAAAAAGCTCTAAGAGGATCGAAGAAGATGATTCTGATGATGAAGAAAATATGAGCTTGATGATAAAGAAATTTGCAAAGTTCATGAAAGCAAAGGGAAAGGACAAGTTTCACAAAGATAGGAAAGAAAGTCAAGAATCTCCATCAAACGTAAAGTGCTTTGGTTGTGGAGAAAGAGGGCACGTAAAATCTGAGTGTCCAAAAAGCAGGAAAAGTGAAGACAAGAAGGAGAGAAAATTTCAAAAGAAAAAGAAAGCATACATAGCTTGGGAGGATAATGCCTCTAGTTCAACAAGTTCAAGTGACACAGAAGAAGAAGCCAATATTTGTCTAATGGCTGAATCAGAAGATACTGGAAGCCAAGTAAGTGATTCCAGCTTTGAATCTAGTGAATTAGACTTGCAAAAGGCTTTCTATGAATTGTTGATTGAATCTGAAAAGCTTGATGCTGCACATAAAAAACTTAAGAAAGAGCACAATGAATTAAAATTGAATTATGAAAAGTTGCTTGATGATGAAGTTGTCTTAAGAAATAAAGTTAGTTCTTTAGAAACAAAATTATCTGATGCAAATGCTACTGTTGAACCTGTTGAATGTTTGTCTTGTAAGAATCATATGTTTGATATTGACATACTTGAAAACTTACTTGCAAAGGAAACCAAGACTAATTCACATGCTAAGACAAACTTTAAGAGAAGAAATGTTAAAAATAGAAATATGCATCAAATAAATAAGTCCAAAGTAAGAAGAACTCGTAGAGTTTGGGTTGAAAAAGGGACCTTTAATAAAAACAAAGTAAGCAATGCTTGTTGTTTTTACTGTATGAAGCATGGACACACATCAAACAAATGCAACATTAAACATTTTGGTGTTCCAAATGGTAAATATGCATGGGTTAAAGTTGTAAAATGATTCATACTTGCATGAACTAACCTTAAGGACCCATAATTAGATTGGGGACCTAAAACTCTTGCTAATTTGTTTTGTAGGAATCTACTAAGTCAAAAAAGTCATTGTGGTATCTTGACAGTGGATGTTCAAGACACATGACCGGTGACAAGAAAAGATTCATTTCTTTTGAGAAGAAAAAGCAAGGATTTGTGACTTATGGGGATAACAACAAAGGTAGAATCAAGGGTACCGGAGACATTGGAGGAGGAAATACATTAACAATAAGAGATGTGCTATATGTTGAAGGACTCAAGCATAACCTCTTAAGCATAAGTCAATTATGCGACAAAGGTCTTAAGGTAACTTTTGAAAGTGATAAATGCACTGTTTACTTTAAAGATTCTGCTGATATTGCTTTGCAAGGTGTTAGACATAACAATATTTATTTGATTGATATTGAAAGTGCATCTAATCATAGTATAACATGCTTAGTTGCTAAAGAAGAAAATCCTTGGCTATGGCATAAAAGAGCTGCACATATTCATATGCAACATTTAAATAAATTGATTTCAAAAGATCTTGTGATTGGTTTGCCTAAACTGAAATTTGAGAAAGATAAATTATGCACTGCATGTCAAAAAGGTAAACAAACCAAATCTTCATTTTCATCCAAAAGCATGATTTCAACATCAAAACCTTTAGAACTTTTGCATATGGACTTATTTGGTCCATCTAGAATTAAAAGTTTTGGTGGAAATTACTATGCTCTTGTAATTGTTGATGATTACACAAGATTCACTTGGACTTTCTTTTTAACTCTGAAAAGTGAAGCTTTCAAAGCATTTAAAATTTTTGCTAAACGTATTCAAAATGAAAAAGATTTGAAAATCAAAACTTTGAGAAGTGATCATGGTGGAGAATTTGAAAATGAGTCATTTGATAAATTTTGTGAAGAATATGGCATAGCACATAACTTTTCTGCACCTAGAACTCCCCAACAAAATGGTGTTGTTGAAAGGAAAAATAGATCATTAGAAGAATTAGCTAGAACACTTATGAATGAATCTAATGTGCCAAAATACTTTTGGGCTGATGCAGTAAGTACTGCTTGTTATGTGTTAAATAGGATGCTTATTAGGCCAAGTCTAAAATTAACTCCATATGAACTGTTGAATAGTAGAAAACCAAATATATCCCATTTGAAAATTTTTGGATGCAAATGTTTTGTATTAAATAATGGAAAAGATAATCTTGGAAAATTTGATGCAAAATCTGATGAAGCAATTTTTCTAGGATATTCTTTGACTAGCAAAGCTTATAGAATGTTCAATAGAAGAACACTAAAAATTGAAGAATCAGTACATGTTGTCTTTGATGAGATTGTAGACCTTGAGGTAAATCCTCTTGAGTCAAATAGACCCATTGCAGGTGATGAGGATTACTTAAAAGAAGCCCTTGAGGAGATGTATCTAAATGAAAATTATCCTCCAGAGCTTCAAGAAACACCACAAGTTGTTGTTTCCAAAAGCTATCAACAACCAAGAGGACTATCTTTGGACAACATCATAGGAGATATATCAAAAGGGGTAACTACTAGAAATAATTTAAATAATTTTTGTCTAACTGTTGCTTTTGTGTCTCAGGTAGAACCTAAAAATATAAAAGAAGCTCTTCAAGATGACAAGTGGTGCATTGCTATGCAAGAAGAGCTAAATCAATTTGAAAGGAATGAAGTTTGGGAACTTATTCCAAAACAAGAAGAATTCCAAGTCATAGGAACAAAATGGGTATTCAGGAACAAGTTGGATGAGGATGGAAACATTACAAAGAATAAAGCAAGGCTAGTTGCTAAGGGATACTGTCAAGAGGAAGGTATAGATTATGATGAAACGTATGCACCGGTAGCTAGGTTAGAAGCAATTAGATTGTTACTTGCTTATGCCTCTTTGATGAAGTTTAAATTGTACCAAATGGATGTGAAAAGCGCATTTTTGAATGGTTTTATTAAAGAAGAGGTATATGTTAGTCAACCTCCTGGTTTTGAGGATTTTAAATATCCTAATCATGTTTATAAGTTGAAAAAGGCCTTGTATGGTCTTAAACAGGCACCTAGGTCTTGGTATGAAAGACTTAGTACCTTCTTGATTGAAAATGATTTCTCTAGAGGAAAGGTTGATTCCACCCTATTTATTAAGAAAGTAGGAAAACATATCTTGATTGTTCAAGTATACGTAGATGATATTATTTTTGGGTCTACAAATGATTCATTATGTGAGGGATTTGCACAAATAATGCAAGGTGAATTTGAGATGTCTATGATGGGTGAGCTTACCTTCTTCTTAGGGCTGCAAATAAAGCAAATAGATGGGGGAACTTTTGTCTCCCAAACTAAATATTGTAGAGAAGTGCTTAAGAAGTTTGGTATGGATACTTGTAGAGAAGCCAACACACCTATGGCAACGTCTTGCTATTTAGATAAGGATGAATCTGGTGAAGGGGTAAATGAAACCATGTTTAGAGGAATGATAGGATCCTTACTGTATCTAACTGCTAGTAGACCAGACATTATGCAAAGTGTATGTGTGTGTGCTAGGTACCAAGCTAATCCTAAAGAATCTCATCTAATTGCTGTCAAAAGGATTTTGAAATACCTAAAAGGAACCATTTCTTTTGGACTTTGGTATCCATCTGATGCTTCACTCAGTTTAATAGGTTATTCTGATGCAGACTATGGTGGCTGTAAAATTGATAGGAAAAGTACTAGTGGCACTTGTCATTTTCTGGGTTGCTCTTTAGTGTCTTGGCATTCAAAGAAACAAGCTTGTGTAGCTTTATCTACTACTGAAGCTGAATACATTGCTGCTGGCAATTGTTGTGCCCAAATCTTATGGATGAAACAGCAACTGGAGGACTTTGATATTTTCCTTGATCACATTCCTCTGAAATGTGATAATACTAGTGCCATCAACCTAACTAAGAACCCCATCATGCACTCAAGAACTAAGCACATTGAAATTAGACATCACTTCTTGAGAGATCACATTCAAAAAGGAGATTGCCAAATTGAATACATTGACACGTTACATCAATTAGCTGATATCTTTACTAAAGCCCTGCCTAAAGATAGATTCTATGAGCTTAGAAGAGAGTTAGGGGTATTAGACATATCTTAGACTCCATATTTATGGTTCTTTGCAAGTTTTCGTAAGATCAGCGTTAATAATCGATTATCATCAGGTCATAATCGATTATTACAAACCTGGGCAACATCCTCTACACTGAGATAATCGATTATCCCACCCAATAATCGATTATGAATCTTCAAATTCAACCCTGGAAAATCATGAGCAAATAATCGATTATCTTCATACATAATCGATTATCGCACAATTTCTGGAAAGTGATCAACGAGCAGATAATCGATTATCACTTACGATAATCGATTATCACGCTAACAGTTTCGAAAATAAAGCCGTTGGAGCCTCCCATAACGGCTCAAAACGGCCATAAACGGCTAGTTTTTCACTTCTTCTTATAAATAGGCCCCTATAATCGATTATTAGCCATCTCTTTGCACCCAGAAACTGCTGAAATCAAAATCTTGAGCTTCCAATCTCTCCAATTTTACTCACTTTCTCAAACTATCTCTCCCTCAACCTTTCTCCATGGCAGATTCAAGGAGACATCGCCGCAGAGCTGTTGGAGCATCCTCTTCTTCTCAACCACGTCTTGCAAACATAGATGAATGGATTTCAGATCAAGGGAAACACGTAGACTTTGTTAATTCTTGGCAAGAAAGGAAGATCATGGCGGTAAAGTTTATTCGTCTTGACTTTTTCCGCTTCTATGGCTTTCAATTTCCAAACACTTTTGCTGAGCAGGGGTTAACGCATCTGTTAGAACAAAAAGGCTGCATTTATCCTGATCTGATAAGAGTCTTCTACTTCAACTTGCGCTATCGAGATGGGATAATATCTACTAAGGTCAAGGGAGTACGCATCATTTTAGATGATGACATATGGACCAATGTTGCTCAACTTCCCATCTGGGATGATGCTGTCAAAGTCCACTTAGGACTTGAAGATTTCAACAAGATGATGACTTTTCAATCCTTCCTACGTCATCCTGAACGACAAACAAATAGAAGGCAATTACTGGTTGGAGGTTTTAAAGTTGAAGAAAGGATGATCCACTACTTGATTGTCTGGATTTTATGTCCTAGAGCAACCAACCATGCTCAATGCTCTGAGCATGATTTACTTCTATTGTACGGGATTCTAAATCACATACACATCGACTGGCCTGCTCTCATTGCTGACACAATGGTAAAAGCCAAGAAATCCCATTCATATTAACTTCCCTATGCTCTTCTTATCTCTAGGATTTTAGAATTCAAAGGTGTACCTGTTGAAGGAGAACTAGTTCAAAATATTGAAGTTGTGGGATCAGAAATTGGAGATACAACCTTTCGTCAAATGGGATTCATTACTAGAGGAAGAGTCCTTATTCACAAAGATGATGATCATCCTGATGTAGATGAAGATGATGACATGGATACTCATATGGCTGACCCAGTAAGTGCTGCTGCTCCGTCTGATGCTGGACCATCCAACATACCCTCCTCTTCCTCCACTTCTATGGAAGAACATTTTGCAAGGTTATCTAAACAATTGGAGGATATGAGTCTTGCACAAAAGACTCACTTTGAGGAGATTTATGAGTGGCAACGACCTGTTGATGAATACATGGTTGATCAATTTCTTGATCTTGATGTTCGTCTATCTAACATCGAGAATCATCTCAACATTCAACCTCCCGAGAGATCTCCTAGTCCTGAGTTTTAGATATAGGTTCTGTGTTAGACTGTTTTGTTGTTTACTTGCCATTTCATCTATGTTATAATTCTGTCTGTTATGTGTCTTCTTATAATGTAATCTTTATTTTCATAAATAAAATGATCTCTTGATTATATGCATCCTTTGATTAATTGAGGGGGAGATCATATTTAGGGGGAGCCTTTAACATCCGATCTTTTTGCTTCTGATCAAAAAGGGGGAGAAGAATAATACAAGGGGAGAAGTAAAAATTATTACAGGTATTGCTAACCTTGTTGTTGTTTGTTAGCTTGTATGTTTTGCAGGTAAGCCAAACTTGCTTTTAAAATTGAATTTTTGATCATCATCAAAAAGGGGGAGATTGTTACCAATAAGGAGTATTGGTAAATCTTGAAGAAATTTGTTTTGATGATGCTACAAGAAGTTTTAGTTGCAGAAGATATTAGAATTAGTTAAAAGCAATTTGTAGAAATTAAATGTAGTAGGAAATTCTTGTAAACCTTGTAAACTTGCATTTTTAACTACAATAATCGATTATGATTAAGCAATAATCGATTATCACAAGTCATACTTGAATAATCGATTATCACTTCATATAATCGATTATCACATTTTTGAAAACCTATAACGGACTTGAACAATCGATTATCACTTACAATAATCGATTATTCATGGCAGTTGGGAGCTGACCTTTGGCACTCAGTATACTTGGCTATATATTTTGTTTTGGAGAAATTAGAAAGTAACGTTTTTGAACTGAGAAAGCTTAGAACACTGTGTGTCAGAGGAACGTTCTCAGAAAGCTTTTTGTTCATTGTTCCCTTGCTTGGTCTTGTGAAAGGAGAGGCTCGCGTATCGTGTGCCGATAGTCGGAGCAAACTCTCTTCAAGTTAGCAAGGTGCTCTGCCTGGTCTTGTGAAAGGAGAAGCTTATGAATCGTTGGTCGATTGCTGAAGCGGTTCTCTTCAAGTTGGTAGAGTGGTTCTATTCATTTTATTCTTGTTCATTATCTTGTAATCTGTTAAACAATTTTTTAGTGAAAAAGGTTAATCACTATTTATAGTGATTAACGACTGGACGTAGAATCTTTTGATTCGAACCAGGATAAAAATTCTGTGTTGATCTTCTTATTCCCTACACTCATTTTATTTTACGTATATCAACTGTTTGATTAATTTTCTGAAAGAAAATTATTTTTACTAAAAGGACCAAATTAAGTTTAATTGTGATCGAATACGCTTTCCGCTCTCTGAGTTTTAATTCCGCTGCGCTATACTCTTTGAAAAATACCACCTCCGATACCATCACCGAGTCCACTCCCAAGGGTGTAATGTAATTTTAGGGGAGACCATAAGGAGGGAAAGTTTGTGCTCCTGGAACTCTTTGTTGCGCTCGTGATGCGCGTGCATCTACAAGGCTTTGTAAGACATTTAGGAGCCCTAGGATTCAGCTCATTTGTTCTTTCAATCGTTGGATATCAACTTTCATCCCTTCTTGAACTTCTCCTTGGTTCTCTAAGATTTTGTAACTGGCTCAAGTCCTTTAGGGTATCTTGGCTGTTTAGCCGTATTTTTAAGTTTTTTTTAGATGAAACAAAATAAGAAAAAGAAAATAAAAATGAAAAGAAAAAGAAAAGACAATGTAGTTCAAATACTCTAGTCGAAAATTATAAAGTTGTGAAAACATTGCCCCGGTATAGTTTGGAAATTAACACGAAACAGAGTCAATAGGGTGGCTCATCATTCAGAAGTTCCGAAAAAGTGAGTCATAAGAAGTCTTGGTCAACTGACTTGGGCCTCATCCATCAGATTCTTGCAACAACTGAGGAAATTTTCAATCCCCTTAGGCGGGTTAGAGATCGGCATTGCAGACTCAGCATCAACTAATAACTTTAGAAGACCTTCAATGGCTTCATTGGCGAGGAAAGCTAGTTATGAGAGACTTCTCTTTCAGTTCATTTGTAACTCACCCTTCTTCAACGACATACTCTTTCATCTGAATCATCAATGCTTGATGTCCCCTTTTAGCTCAATGTCAACATTCCCTCTCTAGTTTTGTCGCTGCTGCTTTCATCCACTGCTCATCATTATGACATTGCTTGATTGTCTTAACTCTTTATGTGATTCATTGGCTAAGGAAATAGTCCATGATCTTGGGCCTTTCTTCGAAGCGAACAACATTGCCCCAAGCGTCCCTAACGTGATGAAGCATTTCAACAAAAGGTTCACTCCTCATAAGACTTGCAATATGGCCAGAGATGCAGGCATTGACGATCTTTTCTCACCAGATCTCTCGAGCCACTAATATTATCCTCCTTTGCTTGATGTGTATCTTTTCATCAAAATGTATGAACTCGAATACCCCTCGACTCAAAATCCCATGTTAATTTCCATCTTTACCTTAAGGACTTAATCACAAATTTATAATTTCTCGACTAGAATCCACAAAATGTGACAAGACCATAAAAAGCACGAGCTAAAAAGAAAGAAGGAAAAAAGAAGAAAGAAGAGAGAAAAAAAAATGTATAAAGAGATATGATGATATGTACAAGGTGCGTGATTTTTTAAGCAAACATGAGGGTTATGAAAATTGCACACATCTCCCTTTGTGCCCTAGAGAAGGTTCGACACTTAAGATTCAAGGTTAAGTATATGCAATCTCACAAGGATGGTTCCCTGAGCCTAAAGGTCGATGGTCACTAGAGCTATGGTCCCATTCATAGCATCTCCACAACAGTCGAGTAATCAACTAGATGCGGAGACACAAGTGAAGAGAACAAACTCTAGCTGGGGTTCTCACGATAGCCAAACAGGAAGTATGTCCCAAATGGCACCGCTACACAACCCCTCTAATTCTAAGTTGCACTCGAACCTGGGTATAGGGTCCCACTCATGATATGCATAATGTGTGTGTGAAGGGAGAATGTAATGCATACCCAAACCCTCACCTGCAAAACAACCAGAAAATTCTCCCAAGCAGATATAAGCACGTCATCTATTCTAGAATTCAATATCCAACAATTATTTTAAATCTAAAGAACAAGTAAAAGAACTCACATGCAATTATTCCAAATATCAAACATAGATAAAGAAAAAGGGAACAAAAACATAAAGCAAAACCACGTCGAATTCGCGCATCTAATTAAATGGCCTGACTCTCTTCACGTCCCCAGCGGAGTCGCCATCTGTCGCAACCGGAATCGTGATGGGACAACGATCCAAAAAAGAAATGGATTTTGAAAAGAGATTTTGGAGTCGCCACCATAGTTTATTCTGGGAACCTACGGAAAAACCATAAAATGATAAGACACGGTCCACGAAAACCAGATTCTGGGTTCAGGAGTCGGTTACGCGTAGGGAAGGTATTAACACCCTACAGCGCCTGCCCGAAGGCAGTACCTTTAACTAAATACGCGAATGTGATGTGATTTTCAAAATGTTTAACTATCCCCTAAAATAAGACTCTAAAGAAACAAAATATATTTTTTAGTTTTTTGGGCCCAACAAGGATTGACCTTGCTCCTACGTACTCTCATTCAGAATGAGAAATCAGGGTTACGTAGTTCTTTTGGAAATTGTGTTGGAGACTTTGTTTAGGAAATTGTTTGAGAAGTTTGTTTGGAAATTGTTTGAAAATTTGTCTTGAAATGATTTTGGATTTTTGGGAAGTGAACCTGACAAGGACTAGCCTTGCTCCTACATATCTCCACTCTTGATGGAGAATCAAGGATCACGTAGTTCTGGGTGAAAGATTGTTTGTTTGCTTGAAAGTGTTGATGTTTTTAGTTTTTTTTGAAGATTTTATAGTTTTTGGTATTTTTTTGAGAAAATGAAGGTGAAAAGGTTTTTTAGTACAAGGACGATGCGTGCAATCACACATGTGCTTAACCTTTAAAATATATTTTTTTGTATTATTTTTTTTTATAAAAGAAAGAGAAAAGGTTTTTTAGCACAAGGACGATGCGTGCGATCACACATACGCTTAACCTTTAAAACATTTTTTGTATTATTATTTTTTTGTAAAATAAAGAGACAATGTTTTTAGCACAAGGACGATGCGAGCGATCACACATGTGCTTAATCTTTAAATTATATTTTTCTATTTTTTATAAAAGAAAGAGACAAGGTTTCTAACACAAGGACGATGCGTGCGATCACACATGTGCTTAAACCTTTAAAACATTTTTTATAATTTTACTTAAGAAGGAAGAAAAGGTTTTTTAGCACAAGGACGATGCGTGCGATCACACATGTGCTTAAACCTTTAAAACATTTTTTTTAATTTTAAAATATTTATAATTTTAATATATTTTTTTTGTAATTTGTATGGAGAACGAAACAAACGAGTCTAATAGATATAAATAAAACAAAGTGGTGTCTAAACCACTTTTCTTTCTAATAACGGACTGGGCCTAAGCCCAAGCGGAAAGCACTGTGAAAAGGAAAATAGGGGGTGCAAGGAGGAATATCTTTCTTTGTTTTTTTTTTCGTATCACAGTTTGGCCCAATTTTGTCCAGAAATCCCTAGGGGTTTGCCATCTCCCCTTCATTCCCCACACTATTCTCATTCTCCAGAGACCCCAAGTCCCTTTCCCCTCACGGAGATTCATCGCCGCTCCAGCCAGAACCGGCCACCGCGCGTTGCCATCCAGACCATCGCCAGCTCTAACGCCCGCCGACGAGACCATCACCGGCCACCGCTCTAGCTCTTCCCCTCTTCCTTTCTTGGGTGCGAGAGAGGAGCTCGCTTTTCTCCCTGCAACGTCGTCGCCGCTGCCTCCACCGAAGTCAGCCGACACGGGGGAATCGCTAGCCACTACATCGGACCCTCATCCTTGCTTCTCTTCTTCGCGCGTGAGGGAGATGATCATCTTCTTCCTTTTTCGGCAGCCAGCAGCCGGTAACAGGGGATTGGTGGATTGGATGTCACGGAGCTTGAAGGCCGCGAGTGGTGGCTCTCTCTACTTCTCTCTCTGTGATCTGTTTAGTTTGGGAATGAGGTGTGGTGTAATGGTGATAGGAAGCACGGTAGGGGTAACAAAGTGAGTAAATTCTTCCTTGTTTTTCCAGTTGTTGAAGAAGATGAAGGTGAGAACGAAGGGTGAACTGGTGATGATGTGCAAGTGAATAGAGGAATTGAGAGTCGTGTGAGGGGCGAGTGATGGTTGGGAGTGATGGGCCGAGGAGTGGCAAGATATGGCCATGAGTGAATCTGGATGGTGAAGTGGGTGATGGACCGGAGCAATGAAGCGTGGCGAGCAAAATGGTTTTTGTTAAGTCCAATGGGGTGGATGATGTTTGGTACGGGTCAAGAAGAGAGTCTCGTTCCTCCTTAGGCCGTGATCATAGTCTATGTGATGGTTGTGAGAAAACGTTGATGATGGATGGATGGAAAACAAGGGCACAGAACCGGACAAAGTAACATCCTAATATAATTACATGTTTAATCCAAAAACCAGAAGACAGACCAAACCAAGCATCATCGAACCAAATGCAAGCCAACAACAATACTATGATCCAAGATTGTAAACATTTATGCTGATGAGCAATGAAGCTTGAAGACTTACCTTTTACGTTTTCTCCTGTATTTCCTTGTACCTCTCCTCCTTGTGAATAATGTCTCTTGTTCCTAGAAATGGATGATCCTCCCTCCTGTATCCTCCTCTTCCCTCTCGGTTGTAATTTCTTGCCCGTTTTTTTAGCTCTCAAACCCTGTGCTTTCTCTAGGTTACCCGTGATGACCCCCCGGAGCAGGACAGATAGTGGTTGGTCTTTTGAAGGTGAGAAGAGTCGAGATTCCCCCTTCCCTTCTTCACGCTTCAGATCCAGCTTAGAGTCAAAAGCCTAGCCTGTCCAATGGTTGCTTCTTGCTTCCTGCCACAGACTCCTGTTTTGCTCCACTAAGACAGTGTAGGTGCAGCATGCATGGCGAGCAGAAGATTTCACCAGAATGGGAGATGGCGTGGAAAAAGAAAGCAGAGAACGTTGACCTTTGCCATTTTTTTCTTTTTGTCTAGTTTTAACATTTGGCGAATAAATTAAAGTAAAAGAAGACAAAAACAAAATAAATTGACGTAAAAAAAAGAAGATTAAAATAAAACATAATGAAAGAACTCTAAAAAAATAATCGAAATAAGATTAAAATAAAATAAATGAAATAAAATACAGTATATTAAAATAGACTCAAATACAATAACTTAAAATAACAAAGTAAAATAATAAAAAAAAAATAACATAAAATAAAATAAAATAAATTTCATCAAAACTATATTATTTAGTCACCCGGACGAAATTGGGTGTTGACACACTGTTGTGCAATTTCACAACTAAAAACCTCAATTTACAGTTCATTTTTTCTAGTGCAAAGTTCAATCCAACTCTGATTTTTGAATTTGTGCATTTGTAATTGGTTTGGGTTGTAACAAAAGCTAGGTTGTGATTTGAATTGAAACATGTGAAAAAGAAACATTATACAGGTGCTAAAAGGCATTTACTCTAATCCTGTGACATTAGACGGGTCCTAATTGATGGTTGACAAAGATGCCACACCAATGCAGGTATTATTTGTATAATGAAATTTTCACTTATGTTTTCTGATCCTGAAAGAATTCCTGTTTGAATGCATTCTAGTGTTCTAGTTTGCTGCTATATGGCTTGAATGAGTGGTTGGAGTGGGTGCCCATATATATGAATCTGAATCTGTGTATGTTTTTCCACCTTTTACAGATTAGAGTGGGTGCCCATATATATTCGCAAAATCCAGTTCTTCACATAGGAAGTCCTCTTAACCTAAGCATAAAAGGTGTGGACATTTTGGATGGTTGCTACTAATTTATTTTTCTAACAATGTCTTATCTCTTGAAAAAATTTCTTTTCTAAAAGGTTGTACATGTCAGAGATGTAATGAAACCATTTTTAGCTTTGTCTAACATGATTTTTAGAGTTACTTTGTTAACCCAGCACTGGAGCAAACAATTATTTCAATTGCTTGACTGAGTTTTGAGTTCAGGGCATTTCATCTTTTCCTTTTACAAAATTATTCCATAGTGGTAATGGATTTTACCTTTAAGTTTCAGGTTTGAGTGATACAATTTAGGGACAGTGGTTTACTACAAATAGAAGTGTAGTATCCGTTGATACACTATCTGGGATGGCCAAAGTTATCGAGCAAGGTTCAGCCCAAGGTGCTAGATTATATATCCACCCCTGCTTGACGAACCTAAGCCTGAAAGAACCCAAGCCTTCCCAACTCTATGATTTCGGTGACTTGGGACTGAGTTCGTGTTCATTACAGGGTTAAATTTCCAGACTGAGAACTTCAGATTGGTGATTCCCATCAATATGACCCCCTTTTCATCTTTTAATGAGGATATTTATGTTCAAAGAAAAGGTTATTATAAACCACGAATCCGAATGATGGGTTAAACGAAGTTAATGGAAATATATTAACGTTGTTAATATCCTCTCAGACCACAACCAATCACAACATTCAACATTCAATTACCACAACCAATCACAACTTACAAACATCAAACATTAGCAGGATTGAAATTACATTGCAAATAGGCATTTTCTTAAATAAAACTAACCTGGTTCGATTTGCAGAGAACGAGACGACTTATTCGTCCAAGCCCAGAGCTGAACCAAACCTCTACCTCGCTGAACGGACCAACAAGCCTTTCCTTAGCACTGTCGCCTCCTCACGCCAACGTCGACAAACCACGAAGCCTCCGCCAACCACCAAACCCTCGTCCCACCACGATTCAACTCTAACGGAGCCTCCTACACACCACGATTCCGCAAGACATTGGTCAGATTGGGGGAAAACACACAAATTAAAAAGAGGTTTTGTGCAAGGAATTGACAAAAAATACTAAGGCAGACACTAACCACGTCATCATAGAAATCACGGCAAAGCACTCGTCCAACGATTTCCTAGCTAGGATTGATGCGAAAACCAAGTCTTCGAGCAAGTGTTTCGTGCAATGGAGAAGGGTTTAGCGTTTTCGATTTTGGAGAAGGGACGAGCTGTTGGTGGGAAATGAATTGCAGAGAGGGAATACGGTGATTTGGGGCAAAATTAATCGAAGAAATTACCGAAGGCTGTTAGGCCGTCGATACTTTAATTCCTCAACTCATTACCGAAGGCTTTAAGGCCGTCAATAAATTACCGTCGGTAATCAGCACTTTTCCTGTAGTGTCTGTTGTTATTTGCTCTATTGGGTAAAGAAGTAAGAGGTTAATTTAAGAGGTTGGAACGAATAGGAAACAAATTAGTGCACGTATGTTCTAACAGTGTGTGTGTGTGTGTATGCGCATGTCATCACAGTCAAGGAACAGGAAACGAATTAACATGTCCCAGACGAACAAGAAAAGGTCCCAATTATGCACGAGTCAATTGCAAGAAAATCATGATTTTGGTAGCTTAGATTTTGCTTCCCACTCATACCGAGTTATGAGTTATCATGCGAAGACTTAGTTAGGTTTGGTTTCAGAGACAGAGAGTTGAATTTTGATATGCAATGCAATGGAAATGCAGAATGTGTGGGTCACTATGTTCCCTTCCAATGGTGGAAAAAGACCTCAAAAGCTAACACTCAATACAACTTTCCTTTCACTTTTTATCCGACCAGATGTTAAACTTTTTACTTTCTAAAAGTATGATAAGTGGTTTACTTATTCTGTGGTTCCAAAAGAAAACAAAATTAAAAATAATAAAAATGAAAGCACAAGCTCAATTATTCAACTGAGGTGTTTGACACATATCATTATAAAAAATATAAATTGTTTCGGTATAGTAGTTGAGGCCGAGATACGAATCCAATGAGTCACGTCCTCTCCTTCCAATAATTCAGTTATCTTCACGTCTTCTTCCTATTTGGAACTCGTCAGGGAGAATGGAGTGGGTACCTGCGAAGGCACTCCGACGCTCAATTCAGAAAAGGGAAATCGTAGAACTCTTTCAGTTCAATAATAGAAGAAAAATATATTTCTATCCTTTCTTGATATTCAGAAAAACGTACCTTTTTTCCTTCTGGATTTTCATATTTAACCTAGCAGTAAGATAAAACCGTTTACCTGAAAATCCGGTTGGTTGGAGAACTTAACTGCTTGGAAAATACAACCGCTTGGTCGTACTTGATATTGGGTTAGCTGGTTCCACGATTTGTGACATCATGGCCACCTATTTCTAACCATTTTATTCTTTAATTTGTCAGGATTTAAAAGATTCATTTTGACCAAAATTGACCAAACACTTGTTGACTTTTACCTTTGACTGGGTTTAATCAACAGACGATCGCTACAAGACGATCTATGATATAACGATCGCTCTTTCTTGTGGTTAACCAAACATTTGTTGACCTTTACCTTTGACTGGGTTTAATCAATAAACGATCGCTACAAGATGATTTGGTGAATATAATATAACGATAGCTCTTTCTAACGGGTGGACGATCGTTCGGGAATAGTCATATGACAGCTCATTATCCTTGGTGATCGTTTGGGTTGCTAGTCGATCGATTCAAATATCCTCCCATACATAAATTAATTTTAAACACGAAAAATAACTATCATTATATTAACTAATTTATATATATCAATTTGTAACTTAAAGTTAGGCTTAATACCCTCTTTCGTCCCCACTTTCATTAGATAATGTCAATTCAGTCCTCATTTTTAAAAGTGTTTGGAATATGTCTATAGTTAGTAAAATTTGCGTCTAATTTGTCCCTTCCGTTAAGTATAATCAAACGGAGTTAGTGTGTTGATGATCTAGCACCATATATTGATGACGTGTCAATTTTGTGGGTGCTGACGTGTTACTTTCTTTCAGAATTGGGTCTTCTTCTTTTTGTTTGTCTTCTTCTTCTTTAATAATTCATTCCCTCATTTTCCCACCTCACATAACCAAGCTCTATGTATGTATAATCAACCTCAAAAACATCAAATTCATGCACAACAGAGGTTTCATTCTCATTCTCATCTTAAATCAAAAGATCTTATATCATCAAATCATCAACAGCTTCCAAAAAGAAGAAAGAATCAATTAATCTGATCACACCTCGCCGTGCAAGCTGGATCAAAGACGCAATTATTAACGCAATTGAAGTGTTCAAAATCAGCAGCTCAACAGTTAGTCTCACTGGACAAAACCCAAACCCTCCTCCTCAAAAGCCTAAGGTTCCCTTTAGCTCAAACAAGAAAAGTAGCGTCTTTATGAAAAGCCGAGAAGCCATACTAGGAGTAGTTGCAGGTGTCCTTTTGCTCTCTTCTATTCTTGTTTTCTTCCTCTTCAAATACAAAAAGAATATCGCCCTTGAAAGTGGTTCCAGCAAAAAAGGCGGAACTTCTCGCGGGGGTGGCTCATCGTCACTGCCAACCAACCTCTGTCGCTACTTCTCCATAGCAGAAATCAGAGCCGCCACCGATAACTTCAACGAACAATTGATGGTTGGAGTGGGAGGCTTCGGGAACGTGTACAAAGGCTACGTAGATGAGGGTTCAGTACCTGTTGCAATTCATTAGGGGTTCTCTTTTGATATTTGATTTTTTAGAGTTGGGATGCAGAGTTTCGTTTCGCTCTGTTTTTGGGAAAATTCTTGATTTTTCTGATTTCGATTTGGGTTGAGGTTCTTCCATCTTGCTGATCAGTGGCAAGAAGTACGGTTTGATTTCCTGTTCTTGCGTTCGTGTTTGCGGAGTTGCAGATTGTTATCTGAAGTGTTTCTATGCACGTTTTAGGGTTATTTGTTTTGCGATGTCTGATCTGTAGTGACGATGCTGGTTGGACCAGTGGAGCGACGAGGGTGGTCTTGGCGTGGACGGCGAGGTCGAAGGCGTCACCGGAAAGGGAGAGGCGGATGTTGGCGTCGCTGGGGAGGGAGAGGCAGATGTCGGCGTCGCCGAGGAGGGAAAGGTTGATGTCGGTGTCGCGATGTAGAACCCTAAATCAATTTTCCCCTAATATAAAAACCCTAACTTTAAAAACCTCAATAATATGGTGTTTTATTAACAGCTCAGCACCGTACCAAACAATAAATTGACACGTCATCAATATCTGGTGCCACATCATCAACACACTAACTCCGTTGATTACACTTAACGGAAGGGACAAATTAGATGTAAATTTTACTAACTGTAGACATATTCCAAACACTTTTAAAAATGAGGATGAATTGACATTATCCAACAAAAGTGGGGACGAAATAGGGTATTATGACAGCTCATTATCTAACGGGTGGACGATCGTTCGGGAATAGTCATATGACAGCTCATTATCCTTGGTGATCGTTTGGGTTGCTAGTCGATCGATTCAAATATCCTCCCATACATAAATTAATTTTAAACACGAAAAATAACTATCATTATATTAACTAATTTATATATATCAATTTGTAACTAAAAGTTATTAACATGCAAACAAAATTTTATTAAAAATAAAAAATTATAATTAATTTTTAAATTAAACTTTAAATTTTATCACGATCCTATTTTAAAAGCATCACATAGAACTTATTGTTTTTATTATAAGATTTAGTTTGTTGCATTACTAAAATTAACTCGTGAATAAATTTAAAATTTTAATACTTATGAAAAAACATTCCATAATTGCTTTTAATAGTATTTGATTGACATTTGTCTGTGCTGATTTTAATAGCCCTTTGCTTCCTTTTATTTGATGTATGTTATATATGTAATTATTTGTTTGTTTGGATATATTCTTGTTTTGAATTAGTCTTAGATTCCCGTTTGAGATTCAATACAAAAATTATTTACTATCTCCAGATTTTTCTGAACAAATGTACGTTTTAAAAATGAATAGAAAGGAGATGGTAATAATAATTTATAAGTATTAAATCTTGAATTGTCCGGTTGGACAGTTTAAAAAGAGTAATAACTTTTTCATAATTTATTAATACATATAAATTTTAATATACATGTCTTAAATTTCATGAAATTTTGCAGTTGTGTTTTGTATTTATCTTTGGGTGCATATTTGATTGTGATTTATAATCACTTTCATTTCATGTAACCTGAAGACCAATGCGAAATGTTGGCAAAATTTCGTGAAATTTTAGATATGTTGTTTAAAATTTATATGTTTAATAAACTAAAAATAGTGAATCTTCTTGAATTGGATAGGGTCACACCTTGAATACAAACACGAACAAAGTGATCATTAAAGATTATTGAAATTGTGTAAACAATTTCAGTAAACATGGGTACGGATCGAGGGTGGATTAATTTACCACGCATCAGCATTGAGTACGAGAGGTAGAAGAATTTATAGAGTTTGCGCAACCTAATGCGAGTACAAGTGGTGATGATGAAGTCAAGTTCAGATGTCCTTGTGTGAACTGTTTGAATGGGAGGAAGTTGAACGCAACTAATATTAGGGAACATCTTACCTGTGATGGTTTCGTACGAAGTTATACAACATGGATATGACATGGCGAATATGCCTCGGTTAAGGTCATAACCGAGGTAGAATAACCCCCTATGGCCTCGGTTAAGGTCACACCCGATGCAGAAAGGCTGGCGGACTGAAAAAAAAAACAAAAATGCACTCTACTGTCTCAGTTAGGGTTACAACCGAGGATATAGAAGGGGACTTTATGCCTCGGTTCAGAAGGAACCGAGGCAGTATGTCCTACGAAAAAAAATAAAAAAAATAAAAACATCTACTGCTTCGGTTAAGGAAGAACTGAGGCAGTATCTCACCCTTTTATGCCTTGTTTCACACCCGGGGCAAAAAGTAGTAGACTTATTGTTTCGCCTGAATATGTCTCGGTTCGGGAACCGCTGTCTATGGACAAAAATAACCGGTGTCGTTTTTCCTTAGTCCTTTTAGTGTCCTTAGAAAATATTTATTTGTGATCATTTTCATTAGATCAACCGTACGTCAACAATTAATGTTTTAGTAAAAAGTTGTGAATTACAGAGTACATTCAATCATGTAAGAACACAAATTTTGATAGCATTTTTAAGTTGTGTATTTGTGATCATTTTCATTAGATGAAGCGTAGACGTCAACAATTAATGTGTTAGTAGTTTTTTCTTACTACAAAGGTCACGAGTTAATTGTATTGTCAATAGTTAATTAGTGTGTCATGTTTTATTTTTAATTATTAGTTAGTAAGGCTGAAAGAAAGAGGAAAAGTCTAAATTGAAATGATATAATATTGCATTAATAATATAACAAAAGTGAATAAGAATGATTGACACAGACAGAGCTGATGTCAAAACATAGAGCATGCTACATAATTGTAGCTTAATTAATTGAACGAGAAAAGGAAAGAGGTGCGTATAGACGTAATGAAAAATAAGCGTACTTAGAGTAGGGGATAAGTGGCATGCATGTTGATGCCGCATAGACCTTCGGGGACGCCGGTGTTCCTCATAATCTTCATGTAACCCTCCTCTCCCCATCCTTCACCCCAAGAATTTCTTATCAACCAGTACTTGCCATTTGCATCCTCATCATACCCAATTGCAGTAACAGCATGGTTAAGTTGAGTTCCACACTCACCACCGAAAACTCCTCCCTTGTAAAACTGAAATGCTTGTCCACTAGCATCAAGGATTACAGAAACGGGTTGCCTGCTCACTGCCTGAAGAAGTTCCTCCTCCCTCTGCTGAGGCACCATTTCGAAACCTCCAATCCTGGCTGCAGGATTCACAGAATGGCAACTCCCAGTTGTTTCCTTGTAAGGGTATTCTGCATCAGTTCCAAGACCCATGCTTTTTATATACCCAAAGGCGTTTTCCAAGGATTCTCCGTGGCATCCGTCATGGCTGGCACAATCCACCAATTGTTGCTCAGACAACGAAATCAAGTTTCCAGTTTTTATTTGGGTAATCCCCTCAACTGTCGCCACAGCTGAAAATGCCCAGCAACTCCCTGCCACCTCAAATCAAAGTCATCATCCAAAGGAATATATATATTAATGCATGAAATAGGTAGTTAGGGTGGCAAAGCAACAACGTACCACATTGGCCTTGGTACTTAATTTTGTTAACGGCTCCTTTCTTTCTCCAATCCAAGCTTGACGTAACGACAGAGAGACTGCGGTTGATGCTGGAGGAAGTTGGTAGAGTGTGTGGGTTATAAAGAGCTCCTGTGTGAGACGCGAGGAATTCATCGTTAGTTAAATCAGCAAAAAGGTTTACGCTTAAAGTGTAGCTCTTGTTTTCTTGGCTGTTGTGTTTGCGTATGAAGTCCAAGTTGTCCTTGAATATCTGTTGGCGTCTGTCCTTCTCTGCGCTATTAGCATAAACACGGCCATGCAGGACAGCCCAGTCTTCATGCAGTGCAGCAATGGAAGGTTCAGAGAGTGCCCGGGATGTAGCACGAGATGTGCATGTCCACAAATATATGAACAAGGTAACAACTACAGATTTTGTGTCTAGTGTTGATGCCATTGCAATCAGTCGGTTAGCTAGGAGTGAATGAATGTGTTTAAGTGATTGTGAATGGTTATATTTTGTGAAGAAGTGTACAAGTATAAATAGAATACAAGTAGGCACGTCCCAGCGTGCCCGATGGGTTACAACTTGACAGATCATCTCCGGCAATCAAGCCACTTACGCACAGACCAAACCAAACAACATCATGACTTGTTGTGTTACCGTGTTGCTTCGTTTGCTGTGTCTGTCATATATCATATGCTTGTCTTCGACTCTTGTGGACAAATTTAAAACGCTAAGTCATTACAAAATCATTTGTTAGTTTTACGTTAATCTTCCTTTTTAAAATTCTTAAGAAAATCATTTACTTTTTCTATTTAACATTTTATGTTAAAACCCTGCTGTAAAGTGTAAAAACAAGTAAAATAAAATATCAAAACTATATATAGTGGCCAGATATAAGATACTTGTGATTTAATTCAAAAAGTCAAAAGAAATGGAGATGCAGGGGATCGAACCCTGTACCTCTCGCATGCAAAGCGAGCGCTCTACCATTTGAGCTACATCCCCCTTGTATAATGCATTGTCACATCAATTAATATTTTATATTATTCATTGTATACTGCCACTAATCTAACAAACAAATTTTGTATTTATTTCTTATGAGTTATTTTATAATTGAATTATATTGGTTTTAACTAGTAAAACAACTTGTTTACTTATAATTTATTATTCTTTATAATTTTTTTTAGAAAATTAAATTTATAGATTTAAAAGTTTGTTTAAATTAATATATGATCTACGAAGGAAATATCTTTTATTTTTAAAATTACTTTTAAGTATGAGTTTGAAATTATTTTAGAATTTTTATTTTTTATTTATTGTAGAATGACAAAAAACAAATTACTGATTTTCATCAACATATTCATTCATGAGATAGTCATAATATTGTATTGACTTGTCACTTTCTATCTCCTAATTCGTTTAATATTTCATTTAGTGATACAAGTTCGATATATGTGACCCATTTTTTTGAGATGAATGTAAGCAGTTTAGAGATAAATGAAGACCTTAGTATTGATGCAAAGTGACTCTAGAAAGGGGTACAAACATATTACAATAAATACAAACAATGTAAGGACTAAGGAAGAGAAGAATCCACACAAGAATCTATATTGGTTCACAATAAATACAAACATATGCTTAAGAAATACATTAATAAAAACCTTTTGACAAGCATAAGTATCAACCACTCTTGGATACTGTTCAGACTTTGACAAATGTACCAAATTGTTCATGTAATAAATCGGTAAGACCGGAGATTGTTTCCCAAGAGACTTATGTCACCAAACAATCGTATAATTTCTAACTAACTTAGACAAAGAATGATTCCATAATTTGGGTTTTAGTGCAATTAAAGTAAATATAAGACAAGAATGACAAAAATGAATTTTGGTAACTCAAACACTTAGGAATGGAAAGATTAGAGATGATATGGAATTATATTGTTTGGAGTATGATTTCACCTACTTCACTCTTATGCATGGTAATTCACTTTCTCTTCATTAAAATGTCAATGTCAATCTATAAATTTACTCAAACACAATCCCTTGGTAGAGAGAGCCTAGACTTTCTTATTAGACTTCAATCCCTTGGAAAACCTAACAATTGTTTCCGCATTAAGAATTGAGATTAACGACAACCAAAGGTCCTAACTCTATTCCTAGATACAATTTCCTTTTGGTGTTTAATCCAGTTCCAGATTCACACAATATTTCCGTATTTTAAGCAAACCCTAAAATCATGTCATGGTTGATTACATCATAATAAGCTTTAAGTAAAGGAAGTAAACACTAACAATGATGCATATAATCATTCAAAACATTGTAGTTTACATAAGAGATTAGTGGTTACATCAATCCCTAACAATAAATGAAACTAGCTCTCCATGAAGGAGAGCTTAAGCCTATAACAATGGTGGAAATGGAAGAAGAAAGATAACCCAAAGAAGAAGAAGGACTATTCCCACAACTCCTAGGTTGCCTCCAAGTGCTCCAACAGAGAGAAATTGCTTTTGGGTTCCCAAAGATCCAAATCCCTTCGTGTTTCAGCCCTAAATAGACCAAATTTGCCACATCAGCGTCGCCACCGCTCAGTTGCACCCCAGCTACAAAATTACAGTGACAGAGCGCTCAGCTGCACCCCAACTGTAGTCTAGTGGCAGCGTTCCAGAGAGTAGGCGCTTAACTGCACGCTAGCTGCACGCCAACTACACGCTAGTTGTGGATTCCAGAGAGTAGGTGCTCAACTACATGCCAGCTGCACCCCAATTATAGCAAGCCGAGATGAATGGGGCTCAACTGCACCCCAGCTACAAGTGTCATGTTCAATATTCTTCTTTTCACACTTCTTTTTGTTTTTATGGTTCTTTGATTCTTTGGATTGGCACACAAGCTTCATGTGAATGATCTAAACATAGTAAAAAGTGGGGATTAGTAATGAAATTGAATCAATACAACTCAAGATGTAACTACTTAGAAACACAACAAATTGAGGCATAAAGAAGGTAGAAAGCTAAGAAAGAGTTGATTTTGTTTACTTATTCATAATAGAAATATAGGTAAAATTCAACATTATCAGAAACAAAGTGGCTCGAGAAGGAGGAGTGAATAGATCTTGTAGACATTTAAAATTATTTTCTTATAGACTTATTACAACAAATATAATTAATGTAAGGAGTTAAGAAGATAATATTGCACTTCACCTCTACTTGAGACTACGTCCAGTTTCTTAAGTCATCTTCTTAAGAAATTAATTAAGAAACACTCCTACGCTATCATTAACATTATTCAGTTATCACTACTTAACCAAGACAACTTCAATATTTTCAAGTTAGTAGTTAACAAACTATATAGGTTAAGTTAATCCTGAGTTGTATCCCAACAATATAGAATTGATTTTATGGATTTTTATGAAATTATATACAAAAGGTTAGTAAACCACAACACAAATAATAAAAGATAAAAGTAAAGATCTAAACTATTAGAATTAATAAATAAGATTGATATGAAAAAAGTATAAATGTGAATTTGATAAGAATAAATGAAATAACAAATTAAGAAAAGACTTTTAAACAATTCTAATAAAACATGTTAATTCCACAACTTTTCCAAAATATATTCATCATCAATTATCTATAGATTTTTTATTTCAAATTAATTATAGTAAATTCTTAATTAATTGGCGTTCTCACTATTAACCAAAGTATATTCTTTTAACTGCTAACTAAGTATTGTCAAAGCGATGCAACATAATGATTAGCGTGAACAACATACCAAGAGCGGGTGAATTGGCTTCTAATCACAAATCGTGCCTTTAGATATTTTCTCTTTTGATTTAAATTCCTTAACAATAAATTAAAACAAATAAGAGAATAAGGAAGAGAGAAAATTGCACAGGTGCTTTTATACTAGTTCAGATCGCAAAGATCCTATGTCCAATTATTAATCTCAAATGAGAATTAATGATCAACTACCACAAACCAACAAACTGTTACAATCATAAAGAAAATAAACAAGTTTAAGGTTAGAACACTTCTCTTTTTATCCCAAGAGATGAAACTCACTTCCCTTGAAATCCACAAGGGATGAACACCTCCTATGAATGTTTCACGAAGGATGAGCACCTCCTTTGAATCTTCATAAAGGATCACAAACTTTAACTCATCAACAACAATAGCACTCAATCACAACTCCCGTGAAAGTTATCGTTGTCGCAACCGGGATCGCGACGGGACGGCGAGCCGAAAACAAAACAGGTTTGAGAAAAGATTTTGGGAGTTGCACCATAATTTATTATGGAAAAACTATGGAAAAACATAAAATAAGACATGGTCTGCGAAAACTGGATTTTAGGTTCAGGAATCAGTTACACATAAGGAAGGTATTAGCACACTACTACGCCTTCCCAAAAGCAGTACCTTTAATTAAATGTATAAAGTTGACGTGGTTTTTCAAAATATTTAATTTTCCTAAAAATAATTATATAAAGAAACTAATAAGAAACAAAAAAAATATTTTTTGATTTATGAACCCGACAAGGATTGACCTTCCTCCTATGTATATCCATTTAGAATGGACAATCAGGGATCACGTAGTTCTTTATCTAGAAAAAAGTTTGTGAGTTTGTTTAAAAATCACTATGGATTGATTTAGATTTTTAAAAAGTGAACCCGACAAGGATTGACCTTGCTCCTATGTATATCCATATGGAAAATCAGGTATCACGTAGTTCTGGTAAAAAAAAGGTTTTTAGTTTAACAAAATTGACATTTTTGGTTTTAAATATTTTTTATTTTTTATTTCAAGAATGGTGGGAAAAAGGAAAGAAACCAAGCCATAGGCCGACACGTACTTATATTAAAAAAAATTATGATTTTAAAAAAACATTATTTGTGTGTAGTGAAAATAATAATACCTTTTAGAAAAAACCTCCAAGTACAATAAAAAGAGAAAAATAAGGGTATAGAGGTAACATACCTTTTTAGCTTTTGATACTCCCTTAGTGCTTCTTTAGTAGTTGTCTTTGACAGAATCCTTATGTGTGAGAACGTATTTTTTCCATACTCTCTTTCTATTATTTCTGCATGTCTCTCTCTATTTTTTTTTCGTCCCCCTTATCAATGATAAGGTGCGTATTTATATACACACATTGTAATATTATGGTAATCTTGTCCTTAATTGTGAATTAATTGACAACGAACAAAATAGGGAAAGAAAATGTCTTGGTTCCAAGAAAAAGAAATCAAATAATATTCAAGACATTGATTATAATTATTGTCAGAAAAATTGTCCATTTTTTAAATCATATTTTCCTCTTTAAAAGCAATTGACGCAACAAATTATATTAATATACTATTTTAATTACTGCTTATAATTATTGCCATAATATTGATTCAAATTATTACTATATCAAACTAATATTTCAAAAATATTTTCTAGTGATGTGTCCTGCATTAAGGAAATTTATTTTATTATTTTCCTTTTTCCTTTTTTTTCTTTACGCACCATTAATTATTATTCTCTTATTTTTGTTTTTTATCTTTACTTTTAATTTCTATTTTATTAACTTACCCGGACGAAATTGGGTTTTTACACTCGCTCTATGCGAACACCAAGTTCTCAAAGCCACAACACAAGGGTTACACAAACCCTAAAACACACTTATCATAACACACAACAAAACAGATAAGCTTTTAAACATATACATTTTTCGTTTTTCGTTATTTTAGAATGAGAGTCTCAATCCAATATATAGAGATCTCACTCAAGCATACCTTCAAAAATTCGGTGTCAGCTCAATCAAGTTTTATATAAAAGACCTACGAGAAGTAGAAAAGAAAGCATTAGCAACTATTTTTTATGCAATTGTCATCCACCACATCCCTCACCTTCTTTCCATCTTTCTTACTTTTTCTTTCATTCATTATGTCTTTCATCCATCCATGGAGGACTAAGCTTCTAGAGTTGGTTCCATTATAATTTTATTATGGATTCTAAGGTTAGATTAAAATAATGTTTTTGTTCTTTTAATTATTATTTTGGGTTTTCATATATTTATGTCTTTTATCTCTAAATCCCATAAAAAATAATGGTTTTTACATCATAGATAATCAACAAGGTGTTTTAATCTATATGCATGTTGATTATATGAGTCTAATTGTTTAGTTTTAATTGGGAATATATATTGATTAAAGTTAGAAACTTTCATGTGATTAAATGACTTTTTGTTACCAATTGAGAATGTACTTTGATTAGTAGTAAAAACTTTAACAATAATTAATCAAGAATGTACTTTGATTAATTAACCTTTTACTTAGTTGGGAGGTAAAAGAATATACACGATTAAGCATAATAGAATTTCATTGAGAATGTATTTATTTGTTATAATTTTTAAATTTATTCTATTTACTATGTTTTGAATTATGCCTCCTTGATAACTCTCAAATTTCTCCTATTTTTCTTAGATTAGAAGTTATTCTAAGATCTTTTAGTTTCTAACACTAGTGCAATGAAAAGATATTGCCTTAGTTGCTTTGGCTTTATGACAGCGGTTGTAGAACCGAGATATATTCAAGCGAGGTAAAAAGTTGAGACTTTTTGCCTCAGTTCAAAAAACTCGAAGCTGTAAGCAAAACAAAAATTGGGTCTATTGCCTCGGCTGGATCTAGAACCAAGACAATAGACCCTTTTTCGCCTCGGTTTGTACCAGAACCACTATCTAAAGTATGTTTTCTTTTTAAAAAAAGTGATCATTTTTGTAACCATTTTAGATTTGCACACAAACACTGTCCAAAAACACTGCACACAAAATGCAAAACACTATCCTGAAACACAAAAATAAACACATATATAAACATATCTGCACACAAAACACTGTCAAGAAAATATTGTTTTCTATTTATTAAGAAAACAAAAAACATGAAACGTCTAGAAAACACTGCACACAAAACGTTGTGCAACAAACAACCAAACGAAAACACGAAAACCCTAAAACGGATCTAACCTTGAAGGTGATTTTGGGGTTGAAACAAAACGAAATGAACATCTCAAAGCGTTTATTCGAAGAGCACCTATGCACAAAATCAATTGGTCAAATTGAAATAAAATTATTTCTAAGCACTTAATCAACAAAAAATGAAAGAAAAATTAGAAGAAATGTTGAAGATGGTGGTCGCGAAATCGAAGACAAGAGAGAGCGGCGCACAATATGACTTCTTTCCAAAAATGCCTCTGTTCGCAAAATTTTAACATAAACGCATG
This sequence comes from Vigna umbellata, assembly GCF_029865625.1. Taxonomy (NCBI): domain Eukaryota; kingdom Viridiplantae; phylum Streptophyta; class Magnoliopsida; order Fabales; family Fabaceae; genus Vigna; species Vigna umbellata. The sequence continues at coordinate 81,171,236 of NC_142165.1, read as the reverse complement.
CTATTACCTCGGTTGTTTTTTTAAACGAGGCAGTAAGCCTCTACCGCCTCGGTTCTATAAAGAACCGCTACCTAAAGTCTATCCAAAAACAAAAAAAGAATAAGTTATTTTATGTCTCGGTTCTCTAAACAACCGAGATCGTAGACCCCTTTAGGCATCGATTCTTTTTGAACCGAGGCATATACGTTTACGATAATTACAAAAATGTCACGGTGTCATTTTATGCTTCGGTTGTGACAAAACCGATGTCAAATGGGCGAGTTAAAATCCTTATTTTTTACTAGTGTAATTTTGTAGAATTAGGATAGTTTAGAATTTTTGCTTTAATTTTAGAGTTTATATATAAATAGTGTTAATTTTTGTGTTTTTAGATAATAAATAGTAAATAGTGTTTTTCTCTTTTCTTTAAATGTCAAATTAAAAATATTTGTTTAGAGTTTTGTTTTGTTATTATAGGATTTTTTTTTCCTTTTGATTAATCCTTGCCTATTTCTTTCTTTTTCCAGGAAGACCCCTAGTCAAAGGGGCCGAAAAATTGGTCAAACTAGATTCAGGTTGGTGTTGAATTTGGCCGAATTGAAATGGGCTAGTGCATATTTGAAAAAACTTTATTTTGGGCCATCTGCATTAGGCGGAAGCCTTTATTGAAATATAGCATTTTGTTTAGGAGAGTTGCTCTCCTCCCTTCAAACCCAAACTAGGTCATTCTCTTTCTCTCTCTCTCTCTAATGCTCCATTTTTATTGCTTACTCTTTCCGACTAACTACTTCCATCAATGCCAGGGACCAAGAACAAGAAGAAGGAAATGACAATCCTTCTTCCATCTCCATGGATCGCAAAGTTCATCTGCATGTTCGTTAGATCACTAAGTTCAATTTGGCGAGGATTTGCTAAGGAATTAGGATCATAGAACAAGAATGTTCCCTTGAACTGGATCGAAAATGGATGGGTGTGTTACTTGGAATTTAAAGGGACCGATCACATTCAGTTTAAATTCGTCACTGTAAAAAAGGACTCGACTTTGGTCTGGGAAGCGGGGGAATACAGAGACTTGAAGTTGCTTGTGGCAGGTAATTTTGCCACCCTCGCTGCATGGGATGCAACCCAAGAAAATTTGGACTTGCACCCTTTGGATGAACCTCCATTTTTTTCTCTATCTCCTCCTAATTTTCCCTTGCACGATTCTTCAATGGATGTCAACATCCATGGACGGATATCGAAATACGTTTGTCTTTCAACGGATGTCGATATTCGTCCATTGATGTTGACATCCATTTAAGAATCCAATGCATATTCACATCCGTTTAAATATTACTGAAGGACAAAAGAGGAATGAAGAGGTGTAGGGAGCTGTATGTGGTGGTGGAGGGAGTAACTCTCTTTGTTTAGGCTTGGCAGATGAGGCTCAGGGGGTATAACTCGAGAATGTCTCATTTCCTAGAAAGAAAAAAAAAACCTACGTGCTAGGGTTTTCATAGAGCAAACCGAGAAATAAGAGAGAATGAAAGAGGTAGAGGAAGCCATGGCTTGTGTGATCTGAATCAGCACTTGATTACTCAAGGCACGTCACCGGAGGAGGTTAAATCAACAAAGGAAATGAAGAGGGTGATCGGAGAAGGCTGAATCAGTAAAGGAAATGAAGAGGGTAATCGAAGGGTTGAAGGCGCGACTCGAAGCAAGACGAAGAGAGGCCATCCAATTTGAGGAAGTACGAAGTGTTGAAGGTTTTTGACTCATCTTCCCTTTCCCCTTTCTTCCCTTTTCATTGTTTCTCTAGTTGACGCTATAAAAGGGTATGTAAATAGGATTTTGGGGGGTTAGACAGTGTAATGCAGACGGTGAGAGACTCTGCTTGAGCGAGATATCTAGTTAGGTTTTTTTTCGCATTTTTCGTAGATTAAGTCTTCGTGTTCTTGAATTGTTGATGAAGACTCACGATGGTGACAACTCGTGAGTATCTCAGTAGTGCTTTTCTATACCAATTTCTTGTAATCTTTACTTTCCTTATAATGAAATCCCAATTATTTTTGAACTACTCTGTTTTGTTTGTAATTTCTTGTTTTGAATTTGATTTCATGCAATTTAAATGTTGTCTTAGTTCAGTTGTGATTTTATTTTGTTTAATTGGATTTGATAATGGTAAATGACTCTGGTTTTGGTTTATGATACTTTGGAAAGTCATTTGATAGTGTTAGATGAAGTTCTATTTTGAGTTTTGATTTTTCTGGTTATTTGATTTGAGTAGTTTAGAATTCATGATTTGATTTACTTTTGTTTCAACCTTTATATTTTTGTTGTTATGATGCTTTTTTATCTTGATGTTTTGTTTTTGTCCAATTTTAATTGGTTTATATTGCATTTCATTTGTTGCATTTATCCTTTAGTTCCGTGATTTTGGTTCTTTATTGCATTTCTTTCATTCATTATATTGTAGCTTGTTTTTAATGAATTGAATTCGTGTACTCTACACATATAGGTTTCCTTTTCTGGAGATTACATGACCCCAAAGTGGGCATGACTTAATCAAGATATCTTCTTGAAGTAGAGTTGAAGGAGTTAAATGCATTTCAAACTCTTTGTGGCTTTCAATTGTCTATAATTTTGAGTATGTGTGATTTGATTTCCTAGTTCTTTCGAAAATAAAGTGTTTTTAGATATTTGATAATATATTAAATAAGTGTAGAGATTGTTAGCATAAAGCTAAAGGGCGGAAATTTTGATGATGTCTCAAAGTCAAGTCTCAAGTGCTCTTATTGCAGGAAGATCTTCATGAAAACTTATTTTTATATTAAAGCTTTTATAAGTTAGTAGATTTATGTATATGATGTGGTTTATATTTGATTCTATGTATTATTTGTCTTAAGTTTCGTTAAAACTTATTTTGAATCAGAAAACCTCATTTTATACTCAAGATAATTGATTATCAATTTATAATAATCGATTATCAATAATCAATTATGACTTACCATAAGTAATTATAATGAACAATTATGAGAATTTTTAAGCAAGTGTTTTTTTACCATTGAGTATTCATTAAATGCCTAATTAATTATCATAATTGGATAATTGATTATCACACGTTAATTAGTTGACAACATATTTTTGGAGGTATCCTTGAGTGAGATCTCTATAAATTAGATTGACACTCTCATTCTAAAATACAAAATACAAAATACGAAATCAGTGTATTTTGAAAAATCTTATCTGCAGTGTGTGGTGATAAGTGTTATAGGGTTTCCTGAACCCATGTGTTGTGGCTTTGAGAACTTAGCGTGTTGGCATAGAGCGAGAACTTTAACACGGAGTGTGATTGAGTGTTGCTGATGTTGTTATTGCTGAGTTAAAAGCCTATCATCCTTCGTGAAGCATTCGGAGGAGGCGTTCATCCTTTGTGAAGATTTAGAGGAGGTGTTCATCTCTTGTGGGTTACAGGGGAAGTGACTTTCATCTCTTGGGGTAACAAGAGAGGTGGTTTCCAAAATTTTACAAATTGTTTCTTTGTGATTGTAATTTGTAATTGTTTTTGTGAGTAGTGAATTGTTTATCTTGATTTGAGATAAGCGACTAGATGTAGGATTGGTAAAATCTGAACCAGGATAAAATTATCTGTGCAAATTTCTCTCCACTTTACTCTCTTTATTTGTTATTATTATTTGCTTGGTAAGTTTAATTGAGTAGAAATTAAAAGGCACACGTTCGTATTAAAAACCCTCTTGGTTTGTTATTCCACGCTAACCATTCCGCTGCAGCCACTTTGACAATTGGCATCAGAGCTTGATTTGATAGTTATTCAAATGGCAGGATCATATCAAACTTTTGCAGAGGGTGCTTCTATCAATAGACCACCTTTATTTACAAGTGAAAATTATGCATTCTGAAAGGTTAGAATGCAAATATTTATTGAGTCTATTGATTGTGATATTTGGGAAGTTATTGCATTTGGTCCGTCTGTTCGTACTAACAATATGCAGGAACCAAAGCCTCATGTTCAATGGACTGCTAAAGAAAAGAAAAGGTTTCAAAACGATGTAAAAGCTCGATATATTATTTCATTTGCTTTAACCGTTGACGAGTTTTACAGGATCTCTGTTTGTAAGATTGCTCAAGAAATGTGGGATTGCTAAGAGTAACCCACGAAGGTATAGATGACGTAAAGAGAGCTAGAAAGAATACCTTGATCCAAGAATACGAAATTTTCAGGATGAAGCAAGGAGAAACAATTTCAGACGTTCAGAAATGCTTCACCAACATTGTTAATCATCTCATTGGACTAGGTAAGTCTTTCGAAAATGATGAGCTTAATATTAAAATTTTGAAATCTTAGACAGGTCATGACAACTAAAAGTGACTCCAATTTCTGAGTCACAAAATCTAAACACAATGACTATGGCGACATTATTTGGAAAATTGAGAGAGCATGAACTTGACATCGGAATACTAGATGAAGAAGAAGCAAAGACTAAGAAAAAAAGGACTCTAGCCTTAAAATCTGAGGTAGAAAGGAGCAAAAGAAAAATAGAAGATGAAGACTCAGATGAGGAAGAAAATTTGAGACTCATGATAAAAAGGCTCAACAGGTTCATGAAATCAAAAGACAAAGGAAGATTCAAATACGAAAAGAGAGAAAATCAAGGATCTTCCTCAAACTATAGATGTTATGGTTGTAGAGAAAGGGGCATTTAAAAGCTGACTGCCCAAATCAAAATAAGAGTGGAAAAATAAAAGAAAAGAAGTTCTTCAAAAAAAAGAAAGCCTACATCGCATGGGACGATGACAATGAAACAATTTCTCACTTGAGCAATTCTGATGAAGAAGCAAACATCTGTTTAATGGCGGACGACGACACTGTTGGAAGCCATGTAAGTACATCTAGAGATTCTGATAATTATAGTCAATATAGTGAAGATGAATTGCACGAAACTTATGCTGCTTTAATAATAGAATTTGAAAAATTAGATAAAGCTCATAAGAAATTGAAAAAGAATTTCAAAGATTTAAAATTAAATTTCGAAAATGTTCTTGAAGAAAATGAAAAATAAAAATTAAATTTTAAAAATATTTCTGAAGAAAATAAAAATTTTAAATCAGATTTTGAAAATATTTTTAAGGGGGAGTTTTTAACTTGAAAAAGAAATTGTCAATTTTTTTTAACTACTTCTTTTATCCTGTTTTTATTTATTTATTATGATTTCTAAATTTATTGTATTTTCTATGTTTTGAATTATGCCTCCTGTTTCCCTTTAATAAAAACTATGATAATTGTTATTTATTTGTTTATGACTTATATTCAAGGGGAGTTCTTGTATTTAGGGGAAGAAAATTTTTTATATTATACATAGCGCCTTTTTAATAATGATAAAAAATGGGGAGAAATATGTTTAAAGGCTTAATTATATTTATCTTTTGTCTACTAATCCATCTTCTTTAAGTTATGTATGAGTTACAAATTAGTACAGGTTACAAAAAGCTTTAAATTAAAATATTTTTTATCATCATCAAAAAGGGGGAGATTGTTAGCATAAAGCTAAAGAGCATAAATTTTGATGATGTCTCAAAGTCAAGTCTCAAGTGCTCTTATTGCAGGAAGATCTTCATGAAGACTTGTTTTTATATTAAAGCTTTTATAATTTAGTAGATTTATGTATAGGATGTGATTTATATTTGATTCTATGTATTGTTTGTCTTAGGTTTCGTTAAAAAAAATTTTGAATCAGAAAACCTCATTTTATACTCAAGATAATTGATTATCAATTTATAATAATCGATTATCAGTAATCAATTATGACTTGCCATAATTAATTATAATGAACAATTATTAGAATTTTTAAGCAAGCTTTTTGTTACCGTTGTGCTTTCATTAAATACATAATTAATTATCATAATTGGATAATTGATTATCACACGTTAATTAGTTGACAACGGATTTTTGGAGGTATCCTTGGGTGAAATCTCTATAAATTAAATTGGGACTCTCATTCTAAAATACGAAATACAATATACAAAATAAGTGTATTCTGAAAAATATTATCTGTAGTGTGCGGTGATAAGTGTTCTAGGGTTTGTTGAACCCCTGTGTTGTGGCTTTGAGAACTTGGCGTGTTAGCATAGAGCGAGAACTTTCACAGGGAGTGTGATTGAGTGTTGTTGTTGTTGCTGAGTTAAACGCCTATCATCCTTCCTGAAGCATTCGGAGGAGATGTTCATCCTTTGTGAAGATTCAGAGGAGGTGTTCATCCCTTGTGGGTTATAGGGGAAGTGACTTTCATCTCTTGGGGGTAACAAGAGAGGTGGTTTCTAAACTTTTACAAATTGTTTCTTTGTGATTGTAATTTGTAATTGTTTTGTGAGTAGTGAACTGTTTATCTTGATTTGAGATAAACGACTGGATGTAGGATTGGTAAAATCTGAACCAGGATAAAATTATCTGTGCAAATTTCTCTCAACCTTACTCTCTTTATTTGTCATTATTATTTTCTTGGTAAGTTTAATTGAGTAGAAATTAAAAGGCACACGTTCGTATTAAAAACCCTCTTGGTTTGTTATTCCACCCTAACCATTCCGCTGCAGCCGCTCTGACAAAGATTAGATGCAGAAATTCCCTCATATATTATCATTCTGCATTGTTTTCATTGCTACTTGGGTTCTGTAGAGCATGTGGAGAAATTGTGATTGTAGTTTGCATTCCAAATTATCTTCTCCATATTATGTTTTGTTCTTGCATATCATATCTTTCATTTGTTTTACACATTCATCTCGACTCTCATGCATATCTAAATGGGGCTCATTTGCATATGCTCTCTTGCATTCCATACCTCTCTATTTGTTTTATTTTATCTAAATGAGCCTCATTCATCTCGGCTTGCTGTAGTTGGGGTGCAACTTTCCTACAACTAAGCACCTGCTCTCTGGAATATGTCGCTGGCGTGCAACTAGCGTTCAGTTAAGCGTCTACTCTCTGGAACGCTGCCACTAGACTACAGTTGGGGTGCAGTTAAGTGCTCTATCACTGTAATTCTGTAGCTGGGGTGCAACTGGGCGGTGGCGACGCTGATGTGGCAAATTTGGTCTATTTAGGGCTGAAACACGAAGGGATTTGGATCTTTGGGAACCCGAAAGCAATTTCTCTCTATTTGAGCACTTGGAGGCGACAGAGGAGTTGTGGGAATAGTCCTTCTTCTTCTTTGGGTTATCTTCCTTCTTTCATTTCCACCATTGTTATAGGCTTAAGCTCTCCTTCATGGAGAGCTAGTTTCATTTATTGTTAGGGATTGATGTAACCACTAATCTCTTATGTAAACTACAATGTTTTGAATGATTATATGCATCATTGTTAGTGTTTACTTCCTTTACTTAAAGCTTATTATGATGTAATCAACCATGACATGATTTTAGGGTTTGCTTAAAATACGGAAATATTGTGTGAATCTGGAACTGGATTAAACACCAAAAGGAAATTGTATCTAGGAATAGAGTTAGGACCTTTGGTTGTCGTTAATCTCAATTCTTAATGCGGAAACAATTGTTAGGTTTTCCAAGGGATTGAAGTCTAATAAGAAAGTCTAGGCTCTCTCTACCAAGGGATTGTGTTTGAGTAAATTTATAGATTGACATTGACATTTTAATGAAGAGAAAGTGAATTACCATGCATAAGAGTGAAGTAGGTGAAATCATACTCCAAACAATATAATTCCATATCATCTCTAATCTTTCCATTCCTAAGTGTTTGAGTTACCAAAGTTCATTTTTGTCATTCTTGTCTTATATTTACTTTAATTGCACTAAAACCCAAATTATGGAATCATTCTTTGTCTAAGTTAGTTAGAAATTATACGATTGTTTGGTGACATAAGTCTCTTGGGAAACAATCTCCGGTCTTACCGATTTATTACATGAACAATTTGGTACATTTGTCAAAGTCTGAACAGTATCCAAGAGTGGTTGATACTTATGCTTGTCAAAAGGTTTTTATTAATGTATTTCTTAAGCATATGTTTGTATTTATTGTGAACCAATATAGATTCTTGTGTGGATTCTTCTCTTCCTTAGTCCTTACATTGTTTGTATTTATTGTAATATGTTTGTACCCCTTTCTAGAGTCACTTTGCATCAATACTAAGGTCTTCATTTATCTCTAAACTGCTTACATTCATCTCAAAAAAATGGGTCACATATATCGAACTTGTATCACTAAATGAAATATTAAACGAATTAGGAGATAGAAAGTGACAAGTCAATACAATATTATGACTATCTCATGAATGAATATGTTGATGAAAATCAGTAATTTGTTTTTTGTCATTCTACAATAAATAAAAAATAAAAATTCTAAAATAATTTCAAACTCATACTTAAAAGTAATTTTAAAAATAAAAGATATTTCCTTCGTAGATCATATATTAATTTAAACAAACTTTTAAATCTATAAATTTAATTTTCTAAAAAAAATTATAAAGAATAATAAATTATAAGTAAACAAGTTGTTTTACTAGTTAAAACCAATATAATTCAATTATAAAATAACTCATAAGAAATAAATACAAAATTTGTTTGTTAGATTAGTGGCAGTATACAATGAATAATATAAAATATTAATTGATGTGACAATGCATTATACAAGGGGGATGTAGCTCAAATGGTAGAGCGCTCGCTTTGCATGCGAGAGGTACAGGGTTCGATCCCCTGCATCTCCATTTCTTTTGACTTTTTGAATTAAATCACAAGTATCTTATATCTGGCCACTATATATAGTTTTGATATTTTATTTTACTTGTTTTTACACTTTACAGCAGGGTTTTAACATAAAATGTTAAATAGAAAAAGTAAATGATTTTCTTAAGAATTTTAAAAAGGAAGATTAACGTAAAACTAACAAATGATTTTGTAATGACTTAGCGTTTTAAATTTGTCCACAAGAGTCGAAGACAAGCATATGATATATGACAGACACAGCAAACGAAGCAACACGGTAACACAACAAGTCATGATGTTGTTTGGTTTGGTCTGTGCGTAAGTGGCTTGATTGCCGGAGATGATCTGTCAAGTTGTAACCCATCGGGCACGCTGGGACGTGCCTACTTGTATTCTATTTATACTTGTACACTTCTTCACAAAATATAACCATTCACAATCACTTAAACACATTCATTCACTCCTAGCTAACCGACTGATTGCAATGGCATCAACACTAGACACAAAATCTGTAGTTGTTACCTTGTTCATATATTTGTGGACATGCACATCTCGTGCTACATCCCGGGCACTCTCTGAACCTTCCATTGCTGCACTGCATGAAGACTGGGCTGTCCTGCATGGCCGTGTTTATGCTAATAGCGCAGAGAAGGACAGACGCCAACAGATATTCAAGGACAACTTGGACTTCATACGCAAACACAACAGCCAAGAAAACAAGAGCTACACTTTAAGCGTAAACCTTTTTGCTGATTTAACTAACGATGAATTCCTCGCGTCTCACACAGGAGCTCTTTATAACCCACACACTCTACCAACTTCCTCCAGCATCAACCGCAGTCTCTCTGTCGTTACGTCAAGCTTGGATTGGAGAAAGAAAGGAGCCGTTAACAAAATTAAGTACCAAGGCCAATGTGGTACGTTGTTGCTTTGCCACCCTAACTACCTATTTCATGCATTAATATATATATTCCTTTGGATGATGACTTTGATTTGAGGTGGCAGGGAGTTGCTGGGCATTTTCAGCTGTGGCGACAGTTGAGGGGATTACCCAAATAAAAACTGGAAACTTGATTTCGTTGTCTGAGCAACAATTGGTGGATTGTGCCAGCCATGACGGATGCCACGGAGAATCCTTGGAAAACGCCTTTGGGTATATAAAAAGCATGGGTCTTGGAACTGATGCAGAATACCCTTACAAGGAAACAACTGGGAGTTGCCATTCTGTGAATCCTGCAGCCAGGATTGGAGGTTTCGAAATGGTGCCTCAGCAGAGGGAGGAGGAACTTCTTCAGGCAGTGAGCAGGCAACCCGTTTCTGTAATCCTTGATGCTAGTGGACAAGCATTTCAGTTTTACAAGGGAGGAGTTTTCGGTGGTGAGTGTGGAACTCAACTTAACCATGCTGTTACTGCAATTGGGTATGATGAGGATGCAAATGGCAAGTACTGGTTGATAAGAAATTCTTGGGGTGAAGGATGGGGAGAGGAGGGTTACATGAAGATTATGAGGAACACCGGCGTCCCCGAAGGTCTATGCGGCATCAACATGCATGCCACTTATCCCCTACTCTAAGTACGCTTATTTTTCATTACGTCTATACGCACCTCTTTCCTTTTCTCGTTCAATTAATTAAGCTACAATTATGTAGCATGCTCTATGTTTTGACATCAGCTCTGTCTGTGTCAATCATTCTTATTCACTTTTGTTATATTATTAATGCAATATTATATCATTTCAATTTAGACTTTTCCTCTTTCTTTCAGCCTTACTAACTAATAATTAAAAATAAAACATGACACACTAATTAACTATTGACAATACAATTAACTCGTGACCTTTGTAGTAAGAAAAAACTACTAACACATTAATTGTTGACGTCTACGCTTCATCTAATGAAAATGATCACAAATACACAACTTAAAAATGCTATCAAAATTTGTGTTCTTACATGATTGAATGTACTCTGTAATTCACAACTTTTTACTAAAACATTAATTGTTGACGTACGGTTGATCTAATGAAAATGATCACAAATAAATATTTTCTAAGGACACTAAAAGGACTAAGGAAAAACGACACCGGTTATTTTTGTCCATAGACAGCGGTTCCCGAACCGAGACATATTCAGGCGAAACAATAAGTCTACTACTTTTTGCCCCGGGTGTGAAACAAGGCATAAAAGGGTGAGATACTGCCTCAGTTCTTCCTTAACCGAAGCAGTAGATGTTTTTATTTTTTTTATTTTTTTTCGTAGGACATACTGCCTCGGTTCCTTCTGAACCGAGGCATAAAGTCCCCTTCTATATCCTCGGTTGTAACCCTAACCGAGACAGTAGAGTGCATTTTTGTTTTTTTTTTCAGTCCGCCAGCCTTTCTGCATCGGGTGTGACCTTAACCGAGGCCATAGGGGGTTATTCTACCTCGGTTATGACCTTAACCGAGGCATATTCGCCATGTCATATCCATGTTGTATAACTTCGTACGAAACCATCACAGGTAAGATGTTCCCTAATATTAGTTGCGTTCAACTTCCTCCCATTCAAACAGTTCACACAGGGACATCTGAACTTGACTTCATCATCACCACTTGTACTCGCATTAGGTTGCGCAAACTCTATAAATTCTTCTACCTCTCGTACTCAATGCTGATGCGTGGTAAATTAATCCACCCTCGATCCGTACCCATGTTTACTGAAATTGTTTACACAATTTCAATAATCTTTAATGATCACTTTGTTCGTGTTTGTATTCAAGGTGTGACCCTATCCAATTCAAGAAGATTCACTATTTTTAGTTTATTAAACATATAAATTTTAAACAACATATCTAAAATTTCACGAAATTTTGCCAACATTTCGCATTGGTCTTCAGGTTACATGAAATGAAAGTGATTATAAATCACAATCAAATATGCACCCAAAGATCAATACAAAACACTAATTAACTATTGACAATACAATTAACTCGTGACCTTTGTAGTAAGAAAAAACTACTAACACATTAATTGTTGACGTCTACGGTTCATCTAATGAAAATGATCACAAATACACAACTTAAAAACGCTATCAAAATTTGTGTTCTTACATGACCGAATGTACTCTGTAATTCACAACTTTTTACTAAAACATTAATTGTTGACGTACGGTTGATCTAATGAAAATGATCACAAATAAATATTTTCTAAGGGCACTAAGAGGACTAAGGGAAACAACACCGATTATTTTTTGTTTATTTTTGAGAAATTAATAATGAGCTCTATTTCATATAATATCACATAATATCAATATATACTTAAATATTAGTTTTTGTTTATTTTTGAGAAATTAATATCTATATGAATCTCATTAGTATCTTTATACTTCTTTAGTCTTTTTGGACTAAAATAATAATTTAATATAGTGCAAATAGGAAAATGTGATAAACAAATTTAGACGTTGAGCACAATAGTTGATTTCAATTTGATTACCTTTAATTATATTGAGTATGGTGGTGTCATTGATTTAATCTTCTAACTTTTAGCCTGTGTTCGCATGAACAGATTGAACTGTTTATGAGAATTTGAGAGCGACGATTTACCAATGCATGGTTGTTTCTTTGAGCTGAAATGAACGGATCATCGAGGACGGATTTGCGGGACGCACTCCATTTTCATCACTCGCAAAATTGAAGAGATTTGCGTGGATTGTTGATGAAAAGTCGTGTGTGCCCTCCACTTGATACGCAACACAAGGGTGGCGTAACCGGTTACAGGAGAATCGTAACCGGTTACAGGGGTATGAAGCAAATGTAGTGGGAGGGTGGCGTAACCGGTTACAGAAGCATGTAACCGGTTACAGGAGCATATGAAATTTTGGTGGCACGCGTAACCGGTTACGCAAACGCGTAACCGGTTACAGGTTTTTTTTTATATTTATTATGCAAACTTATTTTTCAGTTTTTTTTATAATTATTTTAATATTATAATTTAAAAAAATCTAGATCTTAATAAAATGAGGTATATTATATTTTTTAATTTATTAAAAATAAGTTGATTATTTAATTTTTATAATTTTTAAACATTAATTTTATAAATTATTCATAATTTTTTTTTTCTTTATAAACATTTTTACAATTAAATATAACATTTATAAATAACATTTTATATTATTTTTATAACTAGGGGCATTTTGGTAATCTTTAATTTCTACCAATTAAACTCATTTTTAAAGTCTATCACATCAATCAAATCCTATACTAATTCTCACAAACTTTACTTCCAAATCCACTCTCAATTACCCACAAACCCACTCAAAAAAACAAAAAAAAATTACCCTCAAATCCACTCAAATCTATTCAAATCATCTCCCCCAAATCACTCTAAACGAACAAAGCCCGATATTTGAAACTTTTACTTTTTGATTAGACAGATAAAAAAGGTTTTACAATTTAGTCGGTGTCACTGGACAACTCTGCTCTGCAACGCTTTTTTGGTGTTTTCCTATGTGATCGTGCTATATACTATATATTTGGAGTTTCTTAATAGAAAAAAATGAGTTGACCCAAAGCAAGTGGACTGGTATTAAAGAAAAAAAAAGGACAACAAAATATTAAGGAATATTTATTTTTTGTATAGATTTTCATTTTTATTATTCTTCTAGTATGGGCTGGGATCTTCAGGTTTGTATTTACTATAGAATGCAAAAGACAAGTAATTGTGTGTATTATTACATACAAACATTATTTTATAAGAAAAAAAAAACTAAATTTCATAACGAAAAAACAATTGTATATATATACTAATATTTAAATAAAAGTAACCTAGTATACTTCAAAATATTCAAAGCCCTGTGGAGGTGAATTTGAAATTATTGAAGGTTATGGTTTGCAGGTGGGTTGGGCATGATAACAGTTTTAGAGTAAGTCAAAAGTTGGTGCCCTTCAGAGTTATTGATGTGTTCATGAGCATAGGTTTAGAAATAGGTGGTTTAGAGATTCCCTTTGATGAAGTAGTTGGTGGATTGGTTGGTGAAATGTTCAAATCAAAAACCATCAGTTTGAATGACTTGACGGACATGTTTAATGTCATTGTTCATGATAAAAACATTGATGTTGATGTAGTGTGTAGGTTATATATATTAGTTTGTTTGGTTGTTTTCTATTTCCCTAGGAAATCAAGGCATGTTTGTAACATGCCTTTTGCAGTGTTAGATGACTTAGACAGTTTGTGTCTATATGATTGGTGCACCGGTGTACATAAACATATTGTAGAGAATTTAAATAAATGTAAGAAGAAAATTATGGGAGCAGGTATCCCCCAGTCACTCACTCTTAGTGGCAATGTGGCAGTGTTGCAGGTAATATGATTTGTAGTTAACTATTTTGATGTACTGCAGAACATTGTGAATTAGGTTTGATGAAATGATTTTATGATATTGTAGGCTTGGGCGGTTGAAAGACTTTCCTTGCATGGTCATCCTTCGCACAGGTTTTTCCCGCGCATAATGCGATGGTTCCCGTATAAATCAAGGACCGAAAAAATTGAACATATTTTTATGACCGGAGATGTAAGTGTTTTGTTTTTCATTATTTTGTATGTTAAAATGGATTGTGTATTTAGTATGAATTTGTTGTGTGATATTGGTGCAGTTAAATATGGAGTGGTATCTACGAAAGGAAGATCGTCATAGGCCGGAAATCCGTGCAGCTTTCAACATGGATGACGGAGGGATGAGTGAAGGATCCTTGGGTGAAGGATCCAAGGTTGAGAAAGATGATGATGATGACGAAAGCTCTGATGACGGGACATGAGAAGCAGGAGCCGAGGAGAGATTGAGGAAAAACAATGAAGATATCAGAGCATTCAATGCCAAGATTGGAGTTCTTACTAGGGAGTTATTTGAAATTTGTCAAACTCCAATCTTTCATGAAGCAGATGCATGTGGCACTGATGAAGAGGTTGGTGGTGGAGTTGATGAAGCAGCTGGAGTTGGAGGTGAGGAGAAGCCTGAAGTTGGGGGAGACCAAGAGGCTGAAGTTTGTCCTGATTGTGGATTTGAAGAAGAAGGTGATGGTAATGCAGTTCATGACCCCCTAGGTGCATATACTGAAGTAAGAGGGGAGGATAAAACCGCACATGAAGAGGAGATAGTTTCAAGAACTGTTCATAACATTCATTTTATTGAAATAGATGATGATGGTGATGAAGAAGAACGGGAGGTCGTGCCATTGGTTATACCCCCATTGCGCAGTTTTGTTGGTGATCCAAGCACCACTGTTGATGTAGACCAATTTTACACAGCAGTCAGCGTCAGAGAGATGACCGTATACAGGTATATGGTATGAATTGTAGTTGTGGTTGACGAATCTCCATTGTTTGTGATTGACTAATATTTGGTATGTTTAGGGTTGTAAGCGAGATAATTGGGCAAACCTTGAGCACGACTTCATTTTACACTTTGGCCCCGATAAAATACGTTGATAACATGGTTAGTATTGTCACATTTGGTTGTGTTTCATGTTTTAGTTTATGTTACTCATGTGAAAATTTTTTATTGTGTAGGTGGTGTTATTTGCTTGTACGATCTTTATGTACTTTGAGAAAAGGTTGTGCGGTGTTGTTAAGAGGATTCATTTTAGTCTGTTATACTCCGTAAATAAAATTTGATATTGTATGATATTTATGATTGAAGCAAGTATTTTTGATTGATTTTTTATTGATGATTTTGAAATTGTCCACAGCACCATATTCTTACAGATTATAGGAAACGTCCACAGAATCGCCATGTTTGGACGCTTCATAACTATAACAGTTATTTGCGTTCCGATCATTTTGGACTTGGAGACTTTGCCACAGCGAACTTTGTGAGTAACCTTTAATTTGCAAATTATGTCGACTTTTGGTTGTAAATGTGTTACTGAAATTGTTTATATTGTTTGTAGTTGTTTCTGCCATTTGTCCACGATGATCATTAGTGGTGTTATTCAGTGAAATTGAGGTCATTGGAGATTTTTGTGACTGACTCATTGGGTAAGGGTATGAGAGACCGCAAAAGGATAGACACAGCTGTTGTAAGATTCGACATCTTTCATTGTTGTTGACCGTGTGATTATGACATAACCCTGTATTGTTTAAGTATTTATTGTATTTGTTAACTGGTAGGCTGAAAATATGGCACGGTTTTTTTGCATCTTGATGAATACACCGGAAGGTAGTATTGGTCCTTTGACTGTTAAACAAGCAATTATCTCATCCCAACCAAACTTGTAAGTTTCTTCAACTGTACTGCCGGATTCTATTGTGTTGTCATGTATATGGGCAAAAGTGATTTGATGTTGTGGGTATATTATTTCAGACATGATTGTGGAGTCATAATGTTGAAAGCAATGGAAATCTGGGATGGAGACGAAAAATACAACGGGAAAAGCATGCCTCAATATACAACTGTAAGTTGGAACTGTGTGTTTGATAATATTCTTGTATGTGCTGGTTTGTAATGTGGACAATGTTGGTTTCAGGAGGAGCTGCTTGGGATTAGAAAGAAATATGTGTGTGACTGGATCCTGGACAACGAGAACATAAGAAGAATGGAAGCCCTACAACTATATGGCATTGTTCAGGATTGCTAAGAAATGATAAAATTTGACATGTATAAGATGTTCAAATATGTACCTAATGTTAGTTGACAATGTACAGTATGTGTTTGTAATAAGATTAGTGGTTGGATTTCGAAATGAATTGTTTTTACTTTGTGTTTGTGTTTGTTATAATGACAAAATTAGTGATTGAAGAATGAACGCAGAATTATAATAAGAATTTGAAAAGTACGAGACCATTTTAAGTAAAATTAATGGTAATTAATGGGAAGGAGTTGATCAAGTTCTGAGTGGGGAGATGGGTGTTGGTGATTGATGTGAACGCAAGAAGTGTGGATTGATCCGTGATGAGTAGGGGGACGAAGTAGTGCAAGGGATGAGTTAGGGTGTTGAAAAAAGGGTCTGGTAATCGTTTACAGCATCCCTGTAAACGATTACCCGAGAGGAAATTGGATTTTGTACAGAAAGTCCAACACAGGTACTCAGTCAGGTGAACAGGGATCACCATTGGGAAAAAATGTCAGTTTTAGGCACTTCTGCACCTGTCTGAGGCTGGTCCAGGTGTTTCAGTGGTGGGAGAGGGTGGTTGGTGATGTGATGTGAGGCCAAGGAGTGTGGGGTGACCCCTCATCAGTTGGAGGAGAACCGTGTGCAAGGGATGAGTGAGGGTGTTCAAAAAAGGGTCTGGTAATCGTTTACAGCATCCCTGTAAACGATTACCCGAGAGAAAATGGGAATTTGTACAGAAAGTCAAACACAGGTACTCAATCAGGTGAACAGGGGTCACCATTGGGAAAAAGGTCAGTTTTAGGCACTTCTGCACCTGTCTGAGGCTGGTACAGGAGTTTCAGTGGTAGGAGAGGGTGGTTGGTGATGTGTTGTGAGGCCAAGGAGTGTGGGGTGACCCCTCATCAGTTCGAGGAGCAAGGTGTGCAAGGGATGAGTGAGGGTGTTCAAAAAAGGGTCTGGTAATCGTTTACAGCATCCCTGTAAACGATTACCCGAGAGGAAATTGGATTTTGTACAGAAAGTCCAACACAGGTACTCAGTCAGGGGAACAGGGATCACCATTGGGAAAAAATGTCAGTTTTAGGCACTTCTGCACCTGTCTGAGGCTGGTCCAGGTGTTTCAGTGGTGGGATAGCGTGGTTGGTGATGTGATGTGAGGCCAAGGAGTGTGGGGTGACCCCTCATCAGTTGGAGGAGCAAGGTGTGGAAGGGATGAGTGAGGGTGTTCAAAAAAGGGTCTGGTAATCGTTTACAGCATCCATGTAAACGATTACCCGAGAGAAAATGGGAATTTGTACAGAAAGTCCAACACAGGTACTCAGTCAGGTGAACAGGGGTCACCATTGGGAAAAAAGGTCAGTTTTAGGCACTTCTGCACCTGTCTGAGGCTGGTCCAGGTGTTTCAGTGGTGGGATAGGGTGGTTGGTGATGTGATGTGAGGCCAAGGAGTGTGGGGTGACCCCTCTTCAGTTGGAGGAGCAAGGTGTGCAAGGGATGAGTGAGGGTGTTCAAATAAGGGTCTGGTAATCGTTTACAGCATCCCTGTAAACGATTACCCGAGAGGAAATTGGATTTTGTACAGAAAGTCCAACACAGGTACTCAGTCAGGGGAACAGGGATCACCATTGGGAAAAAATGTCAGTTTTAGGCACTTCTGCACCTGTCTGAGGCTGGTCCAGGTGTTTCAGTGGTGGGATAGCGTGGTTGGTGATGTGATGTGAGGCCAAGGAGTGTGGGGTGACCCCTCATCAGTTGGAGGAGCAAGGTGTGCAAGGGATGAGTGAGGGTGTTCAAAAAAGGGTCTGGTAATCGTTTACAGCATCCCTGTAAACGATTACCCGAGAGAAAATGGGAATTTGTACAGAAAGTCCAACACAGGTACTCAGTCAGGTGAACAGGGGTCACCATTGGGAAAAAAGGTCAGTTTTAGGCACTTCTGCACCTGTCTGAGGCTGGTACAGGTGTTTCAGTGGTGGGAGAGGGTGGTTGGTGATGTGTTGTGAGGCCAAGGAGTGTGGGGTGACCCCTCATCAGTTGGAGGAGCAAGGTGTGCAAGGGATGAGTGAGGGTGTTCAAATAAGGGTCTGGTAATCGTTTACAGCATCCCTGTAAATGATTACCCGAGAGGAAATTGGATTTTATGCAGAAAGTCCAACGCAGGTACTCAGTCAGTTGAATAGGGGTCACCATTGGAAAAATTAACTTCAAAACTTTTGTATGAGATAAATAAATTCATGATAACACACCATTAATAGAGATTCAGGTACATAACATACACAACAATAATACATTGCACGTTTGAAATATTACAGTTATGCATGAAATACTTATAATGGTGTTCGTACAAAATTACAGTTATCCTAAACCCACTATTGGTTGTGTGCTTGATTGGACGTTGATGGTTGGTCAGATGGACGTACAAATTTGCGGAGGATGTCATCCACATTGAGTTCCTTCTCTGCCCACATAGGAAGTCGAATCACAGGTTTTGGTGTCTCCTTAACAAGGTCAATTGTAGGAGGAGAAACTTCAGCTTGAAAAACCTTGACTATAGAGCGATGCGTAATATTGAGGTAGTGGTTTTGCCTAAATGCAGTGAAGGGGTGGACCTAAATGTACAAACGAAATTTGTAAGAAGAAGAACACTTAAATACCAAAAAAATAATTGTGGTAGTTAAGTACAAATTTGATGGCTTACAAGATTGAGTATCATAACGGAACCAACTCTGATATTGTCTGCAATTTCAAGATCTTCAAGAACTTTCTTGTGCAAGGAAGCCTTCATCGTGGCAGTTGGGTCCTTCAGAAGTTGGTTTAATAAGTTAGTAATGTAGCATAAAATGTTATGTTGTTCAATAAAAGCAATATTACCTTAAGAGTCAACTGCATATCTCCCAACCCATTTGGTTTGCACTCTTTCAATATGCAAACAACCAATGGAAGGACCTCAGCTGATTTTGCCTCTTGGAGGGAGTTAACGTTGTCGAATTTTCCATCCTTTACGAGACCTATGATAAAAATAAATGAAAACAAATTACACGTAGTAAACGTAATAATGTTGTTGGAAGCGTGTATGAGATTCACTGTATCGTGGTGTTCAATAAACATATGTGCCCATTTCCAAGCATTGGAGTTGAAATCTCGTTCATAGGTTGCGTCAGCAACATCACGAGAAAATTCTTGTGTCGATTTCGGTTGTTCTGTTCCCGTTCTATTCATGAAAGCTGCTTGGATGTTACCTGCAGGACCAGGAATAAGCGTTGCGGAAGCATCGCATTTTTTCAAAAACGATTCAAGGACATCATCATCATAAACAAGGTCTTCCCATGCATCCATGATTATGCAGAAATTTCCTGTCCACATTAAAATTCTAGGTTAACGACGATACATCAGTAGGATGATTAAAGAAGTCACTCACAACTAAACAATGGTAAACGGGTTACAGATAGTGTCACCTGATTGAAGCGTACACAATTGGTTTGTCCCCGAAATTTAAATACAAGTACGTCGACAATCAAATTACATGAAATGAATGTAACAAAAAAATATTAATATTACATCTATTTCCATTAAGTTAACTTGTTAAAATGAAGTTACATTAATTGTGGGGAGATAGTCTGATTTGATGGGTAGGCTTTTTTTAGTGAAAAGCATTGATTGGGGGTTAGGAGAGAGAAACTTTATGCTGACAACCATCAATGCATGCTTTCACAGATAAGCAAATACGTGCTCCAGAAGGCAAAAATCTGACTTTTGGCGGGACTACACAGCTGCGTCAACAACCAACGTTAACATCCAACGTTAACATTTACTTCCATTAACCAAGCACTTGCAGACAACTTACCCGGGTGTTCATTAAAGAGAAGGGCCACAACGAAGTTCGGAGGTTTGGTGAGAAGCACATAAGGTTCATTTATGGTGGACGTAAATGTAGAAGATGAGGTTGGTTAGGACCACTAACCTTCATTAAAGGGCACACGATTTTCCACCACGGTACGTTTTAATTACTTGTTCGAAAAGATTATATTTTCATTATTTTTGTAGTTGCCAGTGGTCATAGTGGTAAGTGTGATGAGTCAATATAATTTGCTTTATCTCTAAAGGTGGGTTTAATGTCAACGCACACAATGGATGGGGATCAAGGGAATGACTATAATGACAATGTTGATGAGGCTAATGAAAGTTTAATGGAGATGGACCCAACAGTGCATATGTGTTTTGACTCAATGGTTGAAGCAAAAAAATTTTACACAAACTACGCCATTAGACGTGGGTTTGCCGTGTGGACTAGAACTTCTAAAAAAGATAAAGACAACAACGTCTACTACCTCAGAATAGTTTGTTCAAGGGAGGGAAAATATGTGTCTTCCGTCAAACCAGTGGTAAAAACACTTCCAAGTCAAATTAACCAATGTCCTGCTGGGATAACCATTGCAAAGAAGGAGGACAAGTGGTTTATAAGGACCGTTGTTCTGGACCACAACCATGATCTTTGCGCAAATAACTCCAAACTATTTGCAGCCAATAGAAAGTTAAGCATGCATGCAAAACACACGTTGGAGGTCAACAACGATGCTGGAGTTAGGTTAAATAAGAGTTTCCTTAGCATTGTCAACGATGCGGGGGGCTATGAAAACATGGACTTCGTCGAGCGGGACGCAAGAAACTACATTGGCCAACACAGAAGATCTTTATGTAAGGATGGTGATGGTCAGGCACTCCTACGACACTTTTCGTCAATGAAAGATAGAAATAACGAGTTCTTCTATAAAATTGCACTCGATGAAGGGAATAAAATCTGTAGTGTGTTTTGGGCTGATGCAAGAAGTCGTGCTGCATGTGAAGAATTTGGTGATGTTGTTTCCTTTGACACCATTTACTTAACAAATAAGTACGACATGCCATTTGCGCCTTTTGTTGGAGTTAACCATCATGGACACTCCATTTTACTTGGTTGTGGATTGTTGTCTTCGGAAGACACTGTCTCATTTGTATGGTTGTTCCAATGTTGGCTAAGATGCATGCGTAACAAGAGTCCTCAAAGTATTATTACCGACCAATGCAGAGCAATGGCCAACGCTATTGAACAAGTGTTTCCTGATACGAGGCACAGGTGGTGTTTATGGCACATTTTGAAGAAGTTGCTTGAAAAATTGCACGGGTATAGAAATTATCCAGTTATCAAAACCGAACTACATGCGCTTATATATGATTGTGTTTGTTCAACAAAATTTGACCATGGTTGGAAGGAACTACTTACCAAACATGGATTGGACCAAAATGAATGGCTATGTAATTTGTACGAAGAGAGACATAAATGGGTTCCGTGTTACTTGAAAAAAGATTTTCGGGCAGGCATGTCTACGACTCAGAGAAGTGAGGGAATGAATGCCTTTTTTGATGGATTTATCAATTCTACAACAACACTTCAACAATTTGTGGTCCAATACGACAATGCAGTCAGGGTAAAGGCCCAGAAGGAAATAGAAGCGGACTTCTCCTCCATGAACACCACTATTGCATGTGGTTCTCAGTCACCAATTGAGAGACAATTTCAAGTGGAATACACATATGCAAAGTTTCAGGAGGTCCAAACTGAGTTCCGTTCAAGGATGAATTGTTTCATCAAAGACACCTTAAAGGAGGACTTTTGGAACACTTACACTGTAAAAGAGGAACGAATGTGGGAGGGTAATCGTGTACAAGATAAATTTTACAAAGTTCAATTTCATCCCGTCACACAGACAACCACTTGCTCTTGCCAACTCTTTGAGTTTAGAGGAATTATATGTCGCCATTCCCTCTTGGTATTTGGTCAAGAAGATGTTTACAGTGTTCCCACACAATACATTTTGAGGCGCTGGAGCAAAAATATTCGAAGAAGACACACACTAATAACAGCATCGTATAGTAATTCGACAAATGAACCACGCATGGAAAGATACAAACTGTTGTGCAAACGTTTTTATGAAATTGCTGAAGTTGCATGTGAGTCTGAGGAAGCTAGTACTTAATTGGAAAAAGAACTTAATTGTTTGGGTAAAAAATTTGGTTTCAGTTCTTCCATGACAAATAACATCATCAGTGATACAGGCCAACTAAGATACGATACTGGTGCATGCACGTCAATACCACTTAGTCCAGTTGGAACATCTGATGTCCTTGTAAACAGTCCTGCAACTGTTAAGCGAAAAGGACGTCCACGCACAAATAGGTTGAAGTCCACTGTTGAGAAAATAACCAAAAGAAGAAAGTCAAATTCATTCACAAAGACTTCAACTTCACCCACCGAACAATGCGTGAGTAATTAATTACGTTCAAAATTTTCATTAAATACTTTTTAGTCTATCAATTATGTTTAACTTACTACTTGTGTTGTTTCAGGGCGAAAGAGCAAGTAATGTTGTTGAACGTGATGACCGTGTACAATTTGAAGCGGACACTATCCAACTATCACAAGATACCGAAATTGGTCATTTTGGATTTTTGTCGTTGTTGTCAACTGTACATAACAATTTCGATAACAACATCAGTTGATATATACAACTTCTTTGCTGTTTTTTTTTGTTATTTTTTTCTGTTTTTGTTAGTTATAATGGTCATCCATGAAATCCCATTAATGAATGTTTGGAATGCATATGACTACACCAGAATTTGACACAGTAATCGATTACGAGGATGTGGTAATCGATTACTGTGGTCAGTTAATTAAACCAAACTGTCCCACTGCATAACGTCTATATATTGGAATCCTATACATAACCGCCTATTCACGTCCTTCCTCGAAATCGTTTGCAAAAGCTCACTTCTAACAGTGGAAAACCCTAAACGAAATACAATGGGTGATCGTGGAACGAAGAAACAAAAGGCATCTTCTTCCGTTGGTGGACGTCGACGCCGCCGGAGTCCAACCCCATCACCATCGTCATCCCCTCCAACGCCCACCAATGATCTCTTCTCGTCGGAACAGCAACAGGAGAAATATGCCCAACATTTTGTCAATCGGGAAATTTTGGAAAGTAAGTATCTAGAGTACGAATACTTTGAAGGAAAAAATTTTCAATTCTATGACATATTAAACGAAGCTGGGCTGACTGAATTTGTGTGTTTAAGAAGACATTACCACCCACAATTAGTCAGAGTGTTCTACAACAACATGTCAATATCGGATACTGGGGTTATTCGAAGCGAGGTTAAAGGTGTAAAAATTAGGGTTAGCCGTAATCTTTTTCAACAACTCACTAATCTCCCATCTGATGGTGTTTGTTACGAAGGAAAACTTGTAGATCAGTGGAAAGAACAATACGATTTTGTGACTGCAAGGCAACTACTGTGTAGAGATGATGCAGTCATACATTCTAGAATACTAGCGGGGCAAATGAAGGTTCAACCAAGGATACTTCATTACGTTCTCACTAGAGTATTAATTCCTCGTGCAACGAATATTGGTCAGGCATCCGAAGAGGATATTATGCTGCTATGGGCATTTTTCAATTCCATTCACATTAACTGGGGACATCTTATTAGATATAAGATGAAAAGAGCATTAAGGGACAACGCAAAGTTGCCATATCCACATTTGATAACCATCTTCCTTGAACACTTTGAAGTCCCTACTGAAAGTGATCCCATTTCAGAACTCAAGTTGAAGCAAAAAATTGGTTGTGAAGTTGTAGCATCATTTGGTTATGTGCAAAATGATGAAGGAGAATGGGTTCCCAAAGGCAACGCCCCCCATCCCCCCTTACAAGAAGTTCAACATGAAAAAGGACAAGATGATGAACAAGGCAGTTCATCTACAACACTAAATAATGTCATCAACCGCATAGAACAACTTCAAACCTTTGTTGGTACAAGATTTGATGCCTTTGAAACTCGATTTGATGCCCTTGAAACAAGATTTGGAAACATGGACGTGGTCATCAATACAAGGTTTGATGCGTTGCAATCGCGCGTTGGGAACATTGAACAACAACTGCAACACTTCCAAAGTGCTTCTCAAAACAATCCTCAGACTTAGAATTGGTTGTTTAGGCTTTATTTTATGCATTATAAAGAACTATGTACCACAGTTCCTGCTTTGATCATTTCAAGTATTTAATTTAATGAAGTTGTTTACTTTCAAAATGGTTCCTCAATTCTCGACATTTATTATGTAATGTTCAATTTATGATACACTTAATAGCATGACAGTTGTGAGTAAAACACCAATACCACTAACCAATACCACTTAATAACACTGCAGTTGTCTGTAAAACTAAAACTGACTTTTTTTCCCAATGGTGACCCCTGTTCACCTGACTGAGTACCTGCGTTGGACTTTCTGTACAAATTCCAATTTCCTCTCGGGTAATCGTTTACAGGGATGCTGTAAACGATTACCAGACCCTTATTTGAACACCCTCACTCATCCCTTGCAGAGCTTGCTCCTCCAACTGAAGAGGGGTCACCCCACACTCCTTGGCCTCACATCACATCACCAACCACCCTCTCCCACCACTGAAACACCTGGACCAGCCTCAGACATGTGCAGAATTTCATAAAAGTCACCTTTTTTCCCAATGGTGACCCCTGTTCACGTGACTGAGTACCTGTGTTCGACTTTCTCTACAAATTCCCATTTTCTATCGGGTAATCGTTTACAGGGATTCTGTAAACGATTACCAGACCCTTTTTTGAACACCCTCACTCATCCCTTGCACACCTTGCTCCTCCAACTGATGAGGGGTCACCCCACACTCCTTGGCCTCACAACACATCACCAACCACCCTCTCCCACCACTGAAACACCTGGACCAGCCTCAGACAGGTGCAGAATTGCATAAAAGTCACCTTTTTGCCCAATGGTGACCCCTGTTCACGTGACTAAGTACTTGTGTTGGACTTTCTGTACAAATTCCCATTTTATCTCGGGTATCGTTTACAGGGATTCTGTAAACGATTACCAGACCCTTTTTTGAACGCCCTCACTCATCCCTTGCACACCTTGCTCCTCCAACTGATGAGGGATCACCCCACACTCCTTGGCCTCACAACACATCACCAACCACCCTCTCCCACCACTAAAACACCTGGACCAGCCTCAGACAGGTGCAGAATTGCATAAAAGTCACCTTTTTTCCCAATGGTGACCCCTGTTCACCTGACTGAGTACTTGTGTTGGACTTTCTGTACAAATTCTCATTTTCTCTCGGGTAATCGTTTACAAGGATGCTGTAAACGATTACCAGACCCTTATTTGAACACCCTCACTCATCCCTTGCACACCTTGCTCCTACAACTGAAGAGGGGTCACCCCATACTCCTTGGCCTCACAACACATCACCAACCACCCTCTCCCACCACTAAAACACCTGTACCAGCCTCAGACAGGTGCAGAAGTGCCTAAAACTGACCTTTTTTCCTAATGGTGACCCCTGTTCGCCTGACTGAGTACCTGTGTTGGACTTTCTGTACAAATTCCCATTTTCTCTCGGGTAATCGTTTACAGGGATGCTGTAAACGATTATCAGACCCTTTTTTGAACACCCTCACTCATCCCTTGTACACCTTGCTCCTCCAACTGATGAGGGGTCACCCCACACTCCTTGGCCTCACAACACATCACCAACCACCCTCTCCCACCACTGAAACACCTGGACCAGCCTCAGACAGGTGCAGAAGTGCCTAAAACTGACCTTTTTTCCCAATGGTGACCCCTGTTCACCTGACTGAGTACCTGTGTTGGACTTTCTGTACAAAATCCAATTTCCTCTCGGGTAATCGTTTATCAGGATTCTGTAAACGATTACCAGAGCTTTTTTTTGAACACCCTCATTCATCCCTTGCACACCTTGCTCCTCCAACTGATGAGGGGTCACCCCACACTCCTTGGCCTCACATCATATCACCCCCCACTCAAATTGTCCTTCAAATGAACTGGTTTTGACATTCGTCACCCATGTTACCCAGAAACACTCAAACACGAACATCTTACAAACAAGCCTGCAACTTAGGAGACACAAAAAATGACCACATTCTGAAATCCACAAACCCACAACTCATAATAACAATGGTATTGAATAAATAAAATATGAGACCAATTCAAAACCAAAACTCAAATTTTATTTCATTGAAATAAATCGGATACATTAAACATTGTTTTCTTAATCTATTTACAATGATTACAATTATCATTACTTTCCAAATAACATTTTCCATCAACTAAATACACAGATCACTCATTTTTTATTCTAAGCACTGCGGTTCCGGTGTATGGAGTCCTAAGTGCTCTTCCCTTGTAACGCCTTCGTGATCCAACCCTAACATACGTTTTCAAAGGTTGTTCATTTCCGTCAATGTCAGTAGGTGATACAAAACCAGTGTTCACGGATGGTTCTGTACGAGGCACACTTTGTCGAACGTCATCTTTATTTTGCCTTCTTGCCTTCTCTTCAGCCAATTGTGCCTCCAAACTTCCAACCCTCCTTTTAAGTTCTTCAATTAGAAATTCTTGTTCCTCTAAGGCACGCATAAAAGTTTCTCTGCGAATTCTTTTTTGTTTCTTCTTTCCTCTTGGTTTAGCATCCTTTCTTTTAGGTGTTGGTCTGTATTCCTCCTTATCCTTGGTTGAAGGACCACCATAAACATCGTCAACAACCTGAAATTTAACAACACATTACAGATTACACAACTTTTGTCAATATATGAAAACATAACAAACTTCCGATAACAAACAACTTACCAAACTTGTCTCCATACACCGTTTTACGAACTTGTCTCCAACACTTATATTCATCCAATGCAATATTCATGGAAATTTATCAATAGGACCTTTTGGTGGAACAAAGAGCTCAAAAAACCATACCTAAGACAAATAAATCATCTTAACTTGTAAGAAACTTAATTCAAAAAACAATTTAAGTAATTACATCAAATACTATTAATTACCTGCAGCATGTAAACACAACCATCAACGTAAACGTTTGAAATACCTTTGCATTTCTTCAAGCCTTCTGAAGCTTTGCACAAACTACGTAACAGAAAACGATAAACTACACTACCCCAACAATAACTACCCAAACCACTTAAGTTGTCAACAAGATTAAACATTACGGGAAACACTTTCCCGCTACGTTTTGGAAATAAAATCTCACTTATCCCTACCAGGAGGTAAAGGCTACAAAAATGAGAACAAGGGATCTTTTTCTTGTGTTTTCGCATTAGAATTTTGTATATCGAATTCAATTCCTTTGTTCCTTTGCCTATGTATTTCACACATTCAGTATTGCCTAACTTTTCCTTTAAGTTAATATTTGCACCATCTGTACTCAATCTCAACCCTAAATAAATATCATTTTCATTTATATTCAAAACTTTATTCCCAACTAAAAAACCACTACTACAGTCGTCCCACTTACCCAATAACTCACTCAATGTATTTCTACCTACTTTAACATTGACATTGACATCTAAAAACCACGCAAATGGAGTCCTCGCAATCAATGACCGATGCTCGTCTGTCAAGCGTTCGTTCAAAGTACATATATACTTTGTCGAAAAAGAGTGACGAACACTCAACTGCATAAACCAAAATAAAATCATCAAAACAACGAAAGCCAATAACCCAATAACCCAAGAACCACAACACAAGGATACCAACCCCAAACCTTAACCAAAACCAAATAAGCATGCTACGAGATGCCCAAACCGAATAACCAAGCTACGACATGGAATGGAAAACCACTTACCTTCGTCGTCGGACAATGGTCACCGGAACTTCCCATTCCGCACGATAACAGGAGACGAAACTGGACGGAGACAACACCACGCACACAGAACAAAGTGAAGCGGCACGAAACGCGACCTTCGACCTTTCAAGAGAACGGTCCTTCGTTTCCAATGGAACAGAGAAAGGGCTATTTTCGGATTTTCACTAAAAATAAGGGTTACGGACTTCCGTTTCGTAGGTTTTAAAAAAATATTATTTTTAAAACAAACCAATCAAACAACGACACGTGGCGTTGTCAAAATAGTGTTAAAAATACGTTGTTGGAATATCGCGGTCCTAAAATAAAAGGGATTGGATTCCCAGTAACCATAATCGATTCCTTACATCTTTTTAAAAATATTATTGCTACAAATCTGCACATGTGAGGAGTAAATTTGGTCTCTTTTGAAGGTAAGGAATTTGCTAGGTGAAGACGAAGCATATTTGCGCCTGAAGAGGAAGAACGAAGCCCATCAAGGAAGCTGCATTCGGTTACGCAGGAGGAGTATTCGGTTCCGGTGAAAAAAGCAATATTAAAGGGTGTTGTATTCGGTTCCCATCACTGCTGTATTCATTTCCAGCCATGTTATTCGATTCCAAGCTTGTTCATTTGGCAACGGAGTGGTGTATTCGGTTCCCAGGTCTTCGTATTCGGTTCCTCATTGCACGTTTCCTTACATGATGGTTGTGCGAGGTTGGAGGTTGAAAATGGTTCCGAGATTGGACCCTGGCATGACGGTGACGGAGGTGGAGGATGGTGGAGAGTGGAGGATGCAGACTGGAGGATGTAGAGTGTGTTTGAAAGGAGTGTTGAAGAACATCTTAAACTATAACAAGAAACAAAATAGTAAGAAAGGAGTGTATGATGCAGAAGAGGAAGAAGATGATGTACTGTTGTGCATGAAAGCAGATTCAACAATGGATATGAAATCTGCAGAGAAGATTTCGATCCCATTAAATCAGCTTATGAAATGTGAAGAAGGTGACAAGTAGTTGTGTTTCCTTTGCTTTCATTGAAAATGAAAAAGAAAGATAAGAAGGTGCACGAAATTTCCTAGAAACTTCCTGACATAATATATACGGTGGTGGTGGGTTTTTAAGTCTATGGATAATTTTTATTTATATTATATTATTGTTTTTATTGTGTTCAAATTATAAAAGAAACTCTTCCATGTTTAAAAACTTTGGGAATATTTTCAATTATAACCTTTTATTAATTTTTTATTCAAATATTTTAACATGTGATGATATTCGTATCTTCTTAAAAATAAATTCATTTTACTAAAATAATTTTTTTTATAATATTAAAATTATTTTTAATAATTAATGTTAATTTTTTACTCTTTATAAACATTTTTAGAATTAAATATAACATTAACAATTATCATTTTATATTATTTTAATAATTAGGGACATTTTGGTAATCTTTAATTACTATCAATTAAATAAATTCTTTTTATTTGTCACATCAATTTTACCTTCAAATTCACTTTCAATTACCTTCAAATCTATTTAAACAAAAAATAAAAAATTTATCCTCAAATTCATTCAATCATTCTTCCCAAATCATCTTCTCAAATATCCTTAAGTCAACAAAACATAAAAGATAAAAACATATTATCAACCTTTATTTAAAAATATTTCACAAGGTTCCACGTAGACTTATTACATTATTCAATGGAAATACTATATATCTTAAATATATTTCTATTTGAAGGACATATTCTATAAGTACTGGATTCTATTGCATTTATAAAAGTAAATTTGTAGTCTTAAGTCGAAAAATCCCATTTTAAGTAAGTTATTATTAAGATTGATGTAATGATAGATATTGAACAGTGTGTATAATAGCATAAATTCAAACCTCATTAGCATTAAATGTCATAAAAAAACACTTGAGTAAGTTGTGGCCAAGGTTGTCTGCTAATTTCATTTTGTTTAGTTTTTGTGTATACTGATTCGGACCCGTGACAGGGAACATGCGAGGAACGAAGTAAATGCAGTTGTCAAATTTGAACAGCAATCTACCATTAATCAGGTCTATTATAATCCAGTATACTCCAATAAACTTTAGAAAAGTATACACATAATTTAAAGATAAGCTAATTACACTACGCAAAACATTTTATATAATAATACTATAATTTGTGAACATGACTGTTATTATTAATTACAACAGCTCTGTCTGTGTCTGTGTCAATCATTCTTATTCACTTTTGTTATATTATTAATGCAATATTATATCATTTCAATTTAGACGTTTCCTCTTTCTTTCACCCTTACTAACTACTAATTAAAAATAAAACATGACACACTAATTAATGATTGACAATACAATTAACTGGTGACCTTTGTAGTAAGAGAAAACTACTAACACATTAATTGTTGACGTCTACGGTTCATTTAATGAAAATGATCACAAATACACAACTTAAAAACATATCAAAATTTCGTTTAGCAAAAATAGAATACTAAGAATTTTTTGTAATTGCTTTCAAATTTACATTTACAATGCTTTAAAATTGGTGAAGTATAGAACAAAATTATTTAAATTTTAATTTAATTTCTATGAATAAGACATTTCTCATAATTAAGATATAAATAAATTTTAAAGATAAGTGGTATTTTCATGGTGGATTGTGTATTTGAAAAAACTGTTAAATCTTTTGAATTTAATTATACATATATAAAAAAAGTAATTCATATAGAAATACTATTTGTAATACACCCAAAACTCATAAAACATTATAAAGATACTTAATGATACTCTCAAAGGAGAGAGATGTTCGTCAAATAATGAGCTTCAAGTCACCACAAAAAGGATAAAGTATATATGCATAGACTTTTAGACTTAAACAGTAGGAAATTTAGAGTGAGTATATGAGTAAAAAGTTATATGAAATTGGTCTACTCCTTATAATAATATCCTATAGCTTATAAATGTTCTCTCTCCCTTAGAGATTAAGATATTACATGAATCTTAGATCTTTTGTTTATTGGACTCTTTTAAGAACTACTAAAAAAGTAAAATATATGTTGGGTATTGTACATAAGCCCCTCGGAGTTAATAACTGAAAACTAAGTTATTAAATGAACAAATTAATATGTTATTTTTAGCTATTGATCGAGTTTTACATGTTTTTATTTGTTTCTTTAGCTCATGGTTAAATTATATTCAGACATTTATATAGTTATGTTTTTAGACACTTAATTTATATTCATTTATTTTCAAATTCATAGTCAGATCCTAATAAAGTACTTGGAATTTTTCAAGTAAGCTCATAATTGGACACTTACAAGGTATTTGGAGTGTTGTTCTTATAAGTTTATGATTGAACGCTCTTAAAAGTACTTGACATGTTTTTCAAAGTATATGATCGTTCATTTGTAAGATACGTGTTAGTGATTTGAACAGGTGACAACTAGTGATATGTAATATTAAGATACAGGATTTGTGTTTCGTGATGGGTTGATTTGTTATAGTAATTAAGTATTGATCGGAAATCAAGATCTGGAAATATACTTCCGGAAAACGTCACCCGGAGGTGGAAAATATATTTTGAAATTTTGTTTCGGGATAAGGAACTATGTTTCCAGAATTTTCTTTCTGAATATAACTTCCGAAATTCATTTTCCGGACAATTACTTATTTCTTTCGTAATCTATTGTCTGGACCACTTGTTACACTATTGCAACTCCCCAATCGCTAAAAAGGATTATGCAGAAATCACAAAAAGACTCACCAACTTCTCCGGTGAAAACCGCTACACCAGGCCGCACGCGCTGCAATGCTCTTCTCCGGTCGCAAAAACATGGCTCTATCGGTGGAGGAGCAAACGCTCAATCAATAGGGCTCGATGGAGTCCACACTAAAGGGGAGAGCCACACTTAAATTGGGTTTGAGGTTATTTTGACTATTCACACTTTGGATAGGGTGCAGGAAGAAATACGATAGGGTGTAGGAAGCAGAAGCCGCTTTCAAATGTATTATTTTGTGGAGTTTAATTCAATATCAAAGTTCATTATCCCACTACCGGCAAAGAAGACTAAGATAATTACCATCTTCATGAAACAACATTTATCTCCCTCCCACCTTCAACATAAGTAGGCACCCCAAGTACTTTCTCACGGCCAAAAATTAACTACAAAAAAGTTTTGGTTTGCATTAAATAAATAAAAAATATTACTGAATTTGTCTACTAATTTACTTTCAGAATAAATAAAAAAAGTAAATGCAAAAAACTTTACTTCAAAATTATTTTTGCAAATGTTCATTAAAATGGCCTAGAGTCGCAAACTTTTGTTTCAGCAATGGCACATTTTCTCATGATTCATATTATATATCTGATTTGATCTAGAGTTCGGAGATGTACACATCTATCATATATATGTATATATACAATTAGTTACGTCCTAGTCATGATTCATTAGCCAATTCATCCCTCTGCTGGCGCATTCTCGCTGCCCATGACATATTCCCTCCACCCTCCTTGCTGTTACTTCTTCTCTTCAGCTCCGACAGTTGAGATTGCCACCGAGATTTCCATTCAGTTTTTTGTTCCACCACCTTTTCAAAACCAACAGCTTTATCAGTGAATAAATCAAATTAGTGTTCTAACCAAACTACCATGCCCCCTTTTTCCCAAATTTAAATATACAAGAACAAAAGAAGTTACATGAGAACAAGTCACTGGGAATTGGACACCCCACCACCCAAATACAATTAATTAAAAGGTCCCCATCTCTTTAGAATGCATGATTCACGAATTCCCATTGTATGTCCTACTACTCATTTATCACCATGAGGAAATGGCAAACATGAATAAAGAAATAATTAAGATCACAGTCCATCTCATTATTGTTGATATTTTTAATTATATCTTGGACACTGTTAACCTCTACAGACTTTTAATGTGCTGAAAAGCCAATTATTACATGTTCGACAGGGAAAGCATGACTACTCAGATTTTGTTGTGGTGAGCAAGGAATGAAGTTGACATATTAAAAAACAATAAAGAAATGGAAAAAAGGAACTAAAGGCAGAATAGGAAGAAACAACCAATTTATATTTAATACCAGGAAAATGTTATAAGAAAGTCTCTGCCAAAATCCCTCATACATAATTGTGAAAATAGTCTTATTGGGAGTAGGTACAGTGCTAAAGTTAATAGACATTGCAAACAACAATACCAGCTCGCAGCAAGGACAAATCAAGTGCAGATTTCATGTGCTGAAGAGGCAACTATATATTTAATATACTACAACACACAAGTGCAGATTCTGCAGTGATGAGCTGGGATTGAAATCGACATCTTCAAAATGGAAAAAGGAATAATCCAGAATGAAAATAATAATAATAATAATCTATTTATGCCAGGAAACTTTCATAGGGAGCCGTGTGTCATAGTCCTCGTAAATTGAAGAATCTAAATTATGGATAGCTGCAGAGCACAATTCATATTTGTAATAAACATATTAAAGACTGATATGAGTTCTTAGCCAGAATAATCTGTAACAGCACCATGAAAAAGACCTTTTAAAGAAGAAAGGTGACGCCTAGAACTGTAAAATTTTTCAACTTGAAAAAAGGAACAGAACAGAGAAAGAATTTGCCTATATCAAGTTATGACAAGCACCCAGAAATATCAAATATCAGAGTTCAAAAGTACATGATGATTTATGAAATAATTCTCATTCCAGGTTAAAATTGTATAGTCAAATTCTTTGTTCAAGACTGAGATAGGGTAAACAAATTGGTAGAAAAAAAACCATCTGGAAATCCTAACATGTATCAAATCATAACTTCAGACACACGGTGAAAATAGCCCAAATAAATTAGATATAAATGACGGATAGTGCTCGATGCTACAATTATACACTAGAAACTGACAAAAGAATTATCCACAAGATTCTAGAAACATTATAAGCGATATGTAATATATCACAAGTCAGAAAAGAAGATAATCAAAACAAGGACATGACCAAACAAGTTAACACGGACTGTAAGTGCAAAGCCTCTTCATTTAAGATTTAGAAAGAGCATAAGAACAACCAAACATAAAGTCCTTGACTTTGGCACAAGTGGTTAGTGTGTTGAAGGTAAAATCATTTAGCCACAGTCCAAGATCCTTGTGGTAAGGGTTTACATACCTACCGGCC
Source organism: Vigna umbellata (assembly GCF_029865625.1). Taxonomy (NCBI): domain Eukaryota; kingdom Viridiplantae; phylum Streptophyta; class Magnoliopsida; order Fabales; family Fabaceae; genus Vigna; species Vigna umbellata. The sequence continues at coordinate 81,137,057 of NC_142165.1, read as the reverse complement.
AAGGAAAAGATTTTTGGGACATGAAAAAAATTGTTAATTAAAAAAAAATAACAAAGTAATGAAACAATCAAACAAGTAGCGCACTAATTAAAGGTATCTTAATTATTTTCAACATCTTTGATGAGGATCAGGGGGGAAAAGCGATTCCAAAAACAGAAGAGATCATTGAATCATGTGAATCAGAAACTGGGCAGTCACAGAATTGAAATCGGGGAGAAGTATTTATGCAACCCTAGATGCAACGAGATGTACCTGATCGTGGTAATTGCGGCGTCTGCGGGCGTTGAAAGCGAAGTTAATACCTTTAGCCATGTCGTGATCGTACATGGCTCTTCGGGAAGGATCGGAGAGAGTTTCGTAGGCTTCCTGCACCTGAATAAACCGTTTGGTGTATTCCTCCACCCGACCCGGAGGAGACACATCCGGGTGGTACTTTCGGGCGAGTTGCTTGTACGCGTTCTTGATCTCCATCAAGGAACCGGATTCGGGTATACCCAGAAGCTCGTAGAAGCTTAACTCCATCACTAGTCCCTCGTTCTTCAGGCTAGCCTTAGGAAACGCGATACGGGTGACGGGTCGGGTGGGTCTCAAGAACACCGGAGACACGGTGGGGACGCAGAAGCCACGGTGGTTGCTTCCGTGTACGGTTAAACCATTACACCGCATTATTATTATTATTATTATTATCTTTCTATCTGCTTTTCTCTCGCTCTTACTTGTGTTTTGGTGTTGTTGCTCGTTATGACTTGTCGATTTTATATGGTTCTGATTATTTATTTACTTTTATTTTTGGTTTTGGATTTTGTGATTGGTTTGAGGTTAGCTAGCTGTCATTTTAGCCTATAGAGAAATCAGTGGGAGGTAATCGTGTGGAGTTAGGCAAATCCTGATTTTTACATAGAGTCACATATTTTGATAAGACAAGACAACAAAAGATAATACCATAAAAATATGACGTTTGTTAATTCTATTTATAAATTGTAAAATTCTTCAATTTATAATCATTCTTCTACCACGTGATGGGATTAAAATCACTAAATAATAAACACGCCACAGTCTTTTAAATTGGGAGGATTCATGCTCTAAAAATAATTAGGAATAACAATTTTTAATGTTGTATTATATTTATTATCTACGACAATAATATATAATACAAACAATAAATAATAATACTTTATTAATGGAAATTGGCATTTTAATAGAAACGATATATGATATGGATGATAAATATTACGTCAAGTTTCATTATAATAATATTATTGTTGTAAATTTGATAAAAAAAATGTATATTCACTTATCTAAAAGATTTGATTAAATTGAAAAATAAAAATAATATGAAAAACTTAAAAATCTTAATAGTAAAATAAAGTGAAAAGACTATTAAACCTATATTTCAATATTTATTTTTATTTATTGTCAAAGTTTTAGTATTGGAGGAAACAGGACTGAAAAAAACAGTAACCGTGTTAATTTTATAACCACATATTTGGGTCAACTTTATAAAACGTAATCCTAATTAACTTTTAAGTCATTTATATATTATTTGTAACTTTATGTGAATTTTGCATTAAAGGGAAATTGACATAAAATTAAAGTCATCGTCAACCATCTAGTATAATAAAAAAAAATTATTAACAAATGTTCAAAATGTTGGTTTTTTTAGTCATATCACATTACTAATTTACTCTTATTTATTTTGTAATTATAACTTTTTAAAAAGTTGATTTATTTTTCTATTTATAATTTATATTTAAAATACTAAATTTTTTCTAGACTTCTTTTATTAATTTTTAATTATTTTGTAATTTAATAAAATTAAGTATAAAAAATAGCTTTCATTTTTATTTTAAAAACTAGTTTTAAACTTATGTTTACGGGTTGGGAATTGTTTGTGTCTATTAAAAGAAATTTAAACATCGAAGAAAAAGATAATAAATATTTTAAGTTTATAATTAAGTTTTAAATAGAATCAACCTTAAAACCTTAAAAATAATTTATAGATTTAGAAAGTCAATATATCTATAAAAACATAAATTATAGACTTTGTATTACAAAGGATAAAATATGTGTAAAAATATGGTAGACTCCGTATAAAGTATAAAGGTTATGTAGTTTATTTTAGCTTCTTTATATAATTCATGTACTCAGGTTTTTCCACACCAATTTTTTTGTGTTTGGGTGGCAAGCAATTGTATTGTTTATGTACTCTTGTATTAGAAATGTTGAATTGTGCTTTGAACGTTATGAGTTTGAGGTTCTTTTGTACTTGGGTACATACTGTATTATAAGATCGAGTTTGTTTTGTACTCAAGTACTTGAGACTTCCATCAGACTTAATTACTGGGATGTCAACCTTTGTACTTGGTTAAAAGAGATGTTTGTCCCGACTCGTATAGCTTAGTGTGAAGTATCTTTTTACTTTTTAAGTAGCCTAGAGCCTTGCTTGGAGGGTTTTTGTGTCTTTGTTTGCTTTTTATGCCTTACTTTGAAGGCTTTTGGTGTCCCACTTGGAGGGCTTGTGGTGCCTCACTTAAAAGGCTTTAGGTGCCTCGCTTGGAGGACTTGTGTCTTTGCTTACTTCTTATGTTGTTGTATGATCATATCTATATTAATGTTGCATGGTCATTGTTGGGTTGGACTCTATCTTGTGAAAAAGTTGTGATGGTGATCATGGGAAGAAGAGGCCGAGGAAACCTTTTACCAGGCCCTACGGTAGACACCAATGTTCTTACTTGGATCATACCGTGAACTTGTGGACAAGTAGCGAGATTCTAAAGATGGTTTGATTGTTCCTTTTGTTTGGAAATGACCTACTTGTTGTTAAGAAGGGAAGGAGATCCACATGCAAAAGAATCTCCAATTTTCAAGTTAGCAAGAGAGTTAAAATCTTTAAAAGAGGGTGAGAGTAGTTTATAAAGTGAGTATTCATTGAGAAATACTAGATTAACCTAGATGATGGGTCTATGCTCCTATTAGAATAATACTTACCTAGGAAATATAATAACGATATAATAAATGGTAACAAGATGATCAATAATAATTAACATACCAAACTACCGAGATTTAGTAATAATATGTAAATATGACTCAAATTGGCGTAGGTTTTGGTTGCTTCATGATGAAGAGATTTAAAACACTTTATTGAATCATGTTTTTTAATATGTCTATTAGGTAGGATAAAAACACAAACTAATTTAAATTGATTTATTTATTTTCTTAAATAGTTTGATGAAGAAACTTGTCTAAGTATAACATAAGAATAATAAATCTAAGTATGGTCACTTGTCATTTTAAAAGTAGGTATTTCATATTGGACTTGTTCTTTTAAAAGGAAAAAGAAGTTAGATGGTTGTTAGCTAGTTTACCTACTTTTTAATATTTTCTTAATCACTTGAATAAATAAGATATAAATAACACTTTCGTACATAAATATTGTTTGAAATCGGGCGAATATGAATTGTTTACTTCTTTTTTTTAATTGCATACGCCTGTGAGTTGAGAATTAAATGAAATTAAATCATTTGGAAGAAATCAGTGTTATGTATTTGGTGATCGTGCAGTTAATTCATAAGCTCTATCATTTTCAATAAATAAAGGGGTTTTTGTGCACAAAGATTGCTATTTGATATTTTTGTTTCGCATATCTTTTAAAACCAATCCTATTTAAAATATTATCAAATATTAAATGGATTAATAGACCCTTAGCACGTAGGAAGGCATGTTATAGAGGAAATAAAAGTCAAATTAAAAATAATAGTCTTAAAATAAATTAATCTTTAGGCGTTAGTTTTGAGAAAATTGGATTGTTATTAAATTTGAAATAACATCTATTATTGACTTATAAATCATAATACAATAATAAGTATTATAATATATTTTATGCTAAATACTTAATAACATAAAAGACAAGTCATTGTGATATACTTAATTGATTTAGGGTAACAAAAGGTTATTTAATCATCATGGATATCAGGAGTAGTGCGAATATTCATCTAGTCTAAGGTAATTGAATGTTATTCGCTGACTGAGGATACTAGAAGTGGTGCGAATACTCATCCAGTTTAGGGTAACGAAAGGTTATTCATTGACTGAGATATCAAGAGTGGTGTGAATACTCATCCAGTTTAGGGTAATGGAATATTATTCGCTGATTGAGGATACTAGGAGTGGTACGAATACTCAACTAGTCTAGGGTAACTAGAGGTTATTTGCGGATCAAGGATACCAAGAGTGGTGAAAAGTACTTCACAACCAGAAGTGAGTTAAATTCAATTAGAAGGTGTATCAAAGTGATACTAAAAGCTTTAACCAGGAGTGGTGAATAATACTACAGAATCAGGAGTAAGTAAAACTTAACTAGTCAAAACTAACAATGGTTACTCAATAGGACTAGGAACACCAGGAGTGGTTTAAAACACTCAGATGTACTTCTTTGAATATTTAATGAAACCCTCTAAGTTAACTTAGAGGAGAACTTGATGTAGCTCTACCGAATGAACCAGTATAAAAATTGTGTGTGTGTTGTAGTCTACCTATTAAACGATTGCTTCATAATAGAAGTTATCCTTAAACACACTCAAGTTAACAACTAGTCATCAACAATATGTTATATCTTCAATAGGTATTACCTAAACACCTCTTGAAAAACATTGAGTTAGTTCAATAAACGATCTACACGGACTAACGTTTATAGATGAAGCATAACTAACTCTCCTTCTAGTGTTTTTCATCGACTACATAGATTAGGATTTTACTTTTAGTTGGTTATGTATATATCTATATGAAAATATATGTATATACTTTTTTGACAAACTTCTTATTGCACTTTAGTTTTTAAGTGTAAAAAAATTAGTTGAACTTTCCTTTTTCTTATATATATTTTACTATTATAATTATATTTAGATAAGTATAACCATTTCATGTATGTATTTTGTTTAACGGTTTTAGTTTATTAAATACGTGATGATTTTTATAATAGTGTTAATATTATTAAAAATTTGGGATGTTACATGTAAAAATGAATTAGGAATAAGAAAGAAGGAAGAAAGGAAAAGAAAACAAAATGTAAAGAAAAAAGAAAAAAAAAAGAACAACTTATATATTTTATTTAAATTACACGTCTCACTTAAATGTTTTGACCTTTCAAATTATACACGTCCTCACTATTTGATGCAATCAAAAAATTCGAGCATAACTCGTTAATAATCACAAGTGGGAGTCCCACTCTCCTACATCTAACTCCTTAATAATTGAAATTTGTGATAATTACCTTAAAATTTATTTTAATTGAATGAAAAAAAAAAGTATTAATAGTACATACATAAAAACAACAATATAAATTATTGAAGTAGACTTTTAATTCTGATCACATATTAGTCGTATTCGTTCTGATTTTTTTTTTTTTATCACGAGTGCTTGATACTTCAAATTAATTAAATGCATTATTGATAGGCCGAGATATGCTGAGAATAGAACACAGCAAACTTCGTCATAAATATTTTTTATTAAAACTATAATTGAGTTTTTTCAAATTAGCTTTTATTCAAAACTAATTTAAGGTGATTTATTCTATGCTTAAAGATTTTTTGAAGAAGTTTGTACAAGTATAACATAAGAATGATAAATCCAGTATGGTCACTGGTAATTTTAAAAGTAGGTATTTCATATCAGACTTTTTCTTTTAAAAGAAAAAAAAAGTTAGATATGATTGTCAGATAGTTTACATACTTTTTAATATTATCTTAATCACTTGAATAAATAAGATAATAATAACATCATCGCTGTTTGGTACAGAAATCTTGTTAGAAATCGGACAAATATGAATTGTTTATTTTTATTTTTATTGGATACACCTGTGAGTTGAGAATTAAATGAAATTAAATCATTTGGAAGAACTCTATGTTATCTATTTGGTGATCATACAGTTAATTCATAAGCTCTATCCTTTTCAATATATAAAGAAGGGGTTTTTATGCACAAAGATTGCTATTTGATATTTTTGTTTTGCATATGTGTTTTTCAAAACCAATCCTATTAAAAATATTATCACATATTAAATGCATTAATAGACCCCTTAACACATAGGAAGGCATTTTATAGAGGAAATAAAAGTCCTATTAAAAATAATTGTCTTAAAATAAATTAATATTTAGGTGTTAGTTAAGAGGAGACTGGATTGTTATTAAATGAAAAAGCATCAATCATTGACTTAGAAATCATAATACAATTATAAGTATTATAAATATATGGTACGCTACATACATAATAAATAAAGAGAAGCCATTGTGATATCACGGGGAACAATGTGTATAATTTACACCTGAATTTTTACTAAAAACTAAAAAGGGGGGAAAAAAATGGGTTCAGTAGAAGTTATTAATTACCTCCAAATCCAAAATTTCACTTGCAAAACAAGTATATATCTTAAGCCAAATTACTCCCAAATTCATAATGTCATTAGTAAAAAAATATCTTAAACATAAACTTCCAAATAAAAATACACGTAATCATGTTAGATTAGGCATCCAAACATAGATATATTATTAATGAGCATATAAACCTTTTCATTTCTAAAGCAATTTCCAATTCTTTTATAATAGTAAATGGAAGCGTATGGATTGCCTGGTATATGATTTTCCATAACTATAGAGTATTTTAAGTTTCTTTTTTATTTTTTCTTTTAATGGAATAATAAGAAAGAAATAGAAATAATTGTACATGTTTATAAATGAGGATTATGACTCTTTTATATAATCTTTGAGAGTTATTTTTTCTTAAGTTTGGATATTTTAATTTGACCCCACAACAAATTAAAATATTGTTAAATTAAAATATTACTTATGACCTTTACATAATAAACTTTTGATGACATATATGTTGTTAATCATAATTTAATTAATTAAATTACTTTAATAATTTGATAATAAAATATAATGATCTACATATTTAATTATTTGTTATATATACATGAATGATTCAAATTACTAACCCACTTAATTAAACTTTGACGCAAGTAAGTAGAGATTTTTTATGAATTAAACTAAATATAAAATGAGTATTTAGTTAGATTACTCCTTGTTTGTTATAGGAAGTATTTAAAGGTTTTGTGAGCCTACTACTGCCCACAAGATATTAACAAACATGATAAAATTATAGTATAAATATAGGTATTATAATAGGATTTTGTTCATATCTTCTCATGTCAATACGTTCAGGTAAGTTAATAAAAAAAAACTAATATAAAACGAAAGAATAATAATAAAATATTAATGGTGGGTAATAAAAAAGAAAGCAAAAAATATAAATTAAATAAAATAAATTTTCTTAAAGAAATATAATAAATAAAGAAACTTTCTTTAAATTTTCAAAAAGAGAAAATAGGATAACAAATAATATTAAAATAAAACAAACCCAATTTATTTTTAATCATTTTCATCAACCAAAAGCCTAAGAGTTTTTATACATATATTTACTCCTCTTTGCTCTTTATACCTCTCACAAGACAGTCACTAGAAAATATGGTTGAGATCTTGATTTCTAGATAAAGGTATGTTTTAAATATGATAATATTATGTCAATATTATTAGATACATGAATATTTTTATGAAAATCATATAAATGAAATCCTACTTTCTAAAGATTAACAAATATTTTAACCTATGCAATACACAAGATAAATTGCATATTTCATATTATTGCATTTTAATAAGTACATATTTCACAATATATCATATTATAATAAAAATGAAAAAATTTCATTGCTGTAAAAGAATAAGATTAAAAATTAATTTTAGAATATGTATGTGTGTATATATATATATAAACATTAAAAAAACAAATTTAATGAAACATAGGTTAAATTTATAATGATATAAAAATAGTTTTATTTTTGTTACCTTTTATTCCTATAACATTCTGCGTTTGATAGTACCTAAATTGTTGATAAGAAAACTCCAAATAAAATTTTCTTTTTAATTTAAAATCTAACAAATAAAATCAAGAGATAAAAACGAAAGAGAGAGCAGATGTATGTCTATCTGCGAATGGTATTGTTACGTGGCTGCTATAATAGGCCAGCTTTCATCTTATCCAATCTCACCAACATCTGTACCCCATTCGTCAGCAACTTACCCCACCATCAAATCTTATAAAATGATTCAAGAATAATCTAATAACAAATTAAAGAAACGAAACCATCTAGAAAAATAAAATCTTCATTATACAATAAGAAACTTCTTGGTTCTAACATTTGTAATAACTTTTCTCTTTCTTCCTCAACCACACCAAACACACTCAACTTTCTCCACCTCCACAATTCCTTAAAGCAATGCATAACTTCTCACCAACTTATATTATCTCAATATTTATGCTTTTATAACCTAAAATTAGAAAAGATTTGTTACAGCCCACCAACTGAAAACTGGGTCAAAGAGAAAAATACCTAATCCAACAAATGGGTTATAACATCATTCGTGATTTGATTAAACATTTTCGGGAGATTTTATGGGGATTTAAATTTTAGTCTTGCTTCCTGTTGCTTATCTAAATAAAACTTCAACAAGCTCAGTTTAAATATGTTTGCCAAGATAAAATTTACCATAGAAGAGCGACAATCGTTTGGAAAATGTACGCAAGTACTCCGATAAAATTTACACGCATAACGAAAATGACGCAAGTACTCTGATAAGAGATTTCCTCTACAACAATAGCTATTAATAAGCTTTTTCAACTTCAGAATAAAAGTATAAATTTCACGAATTTTAAAATTGGGTTGTGCTTCATGAACCAAGAAATATAGCGATCAACATTAATTTAATCTAAAAATTTTGGATTTATTTTCGAGGGGGAAATTCGATCAAAATATTCGCCGAGAGCCTGGATCATCAACGTGCCAACAGTTTCCTCAATTAGCCACTACCCATTGCATATGCCACGCATCAAAATATTCAGAATTCGACAATAACCTAGATCAGTACCTACCCATTTCGAGCCCAACCTTGAAATTGTTAAAATATTCTATTAAACCATGCAGAATTATGAACAAACACTGTATGGTAAAGCCTAAGAGCCAACTGGAGAAGCCATAACATTGGTGTGACTACACCAGGTGGTGCAAAGAAAGGAAACTAAAACACCAATAGGACTTCCAAGAACATACTTCACACAATCATCTGGTGAAGAGAATTTGCAGCAGCTCTAAGATCATCATATCCAATGCTTACCTAACCAGAAAAAGAAAAAAAAAAGGATGGCAGGAGAGGGGGAAAGGAGAAACGGGGCAGGGGACGGAGAAAAGAGTACAAAACAAGGGGGAAATTTAGTTGTGATCAACCGAGACTAAAAAACCCTACTCCTAAAAAAAGGAGAAAAAACCCAGAATTTCTTTAGCACCTCTTAGGACAAACTCTAATTTTTTTAAAATCATAAGTCTCTGTAACCATACCAAGTCAACTGGATAAATGTGTTCCACAATATTTTCTCAGAAAAAATCCAAAAGTTGTACCACTACTCAGCAACAAGCTCATGTTTTTTAAAACTAGAATTTAAGTTGTGACACCAAATCAAAATCAAATCAAGCAAGTTCAAAACCAAAAAAAAAAAAACTAAACACAATCATTAAGATGACACCCAAAACCACTCAATTTACAAATAATTGTAAAATTAATGAAAATGAAAAACATTATTGTGAACAGGGCAACATAAAGAACTAAGTAAACCACGGACAAGACTGACAATTAAATTGAAGATGCTACACAAAATGAACCACCCAATAGTTTCACGGAGAATTACCTGTTGAAATCATTTGCATTTCAGCATTTACATAAGTAAAAACTGTAACTCAGCCAATTCTCAAACGCAACATGGTGAAACTCATTGCAGCAACATCCAGGTTCAGTTGACCTTTACATAGAAGCTTTACCTAACCATGACGATTTCTTGGGGGGAAAATAAAAAAGAAAGAAAACAAAAGGAAAATGGGGAAAAATGTAGGAAAATATAAGCCACCAGATGATGGTAAAAAAATTGAAAAACAATACGTAGAGTAAATGCATTCATATAAAATACAAAGTTAACAAGCCTCCCATATTGCTCTCAACTTGCTAGAAGAAAAACAAGTATGCTCTAAACCATAGAGCATCAGAATCTGGCTGCATACCTTCATTTACACAAGAGAAAAATCAACCCAGCATAACTGTATCTCAAAGCTCCAACAGATTTCAATGAGAATAACCTGCATTTGTTTTGGATATAACATGCCCACCATACCACAAAACATGAGTAAACAAAACGGAGCCAATGGTTGGCCACATCAAATAATGATGCTCGCAACTTAACAAGATCATAATACAAAAATGGCCATACCAGCTATGGAATATAAACATAACCGATGAGGAGACAAACTAAAAAATTTCACTAATTTCAATTTACCACATTATTGCAATCATTAGCCAAACAAGTTTTAGATGCAAATAATCGGACACTGGTTTAAAAGGGTTTCTCCGTCTAAACTATCTTCGAAGAACTAGAAACCAAAAATATTAAGACACCATCAAATTTTAAAAAAAAATATCAAAGCCAGACATAGCAAAAATTACCTTTAATAAAAAGAATATTATACTTAAAATAACATTCCAACATACATCAATCAAGCAGTATGCACTGTTGATCATGACTATAACAGGAAACTTCTTGAAACCTTAAACCACACCAACAGCTGTGGGATTCTACACCTGATCTTTTCCAACCAGACCTGCAAAAAAAAAGAAATAAACAACCGAAGATGTTCATAAGCCAACAGAGAATAATCTGGGGACCAATCAAATAGTGGAGGCATCATCCTAAGAATCGCAACCCTCCCATGAAACCATATATTCCTAGGAAAGATCTTGCTCAGGAAATCTTCAACATAGAAAGTCATGATATATAGTGACAAGTAACAAAAGCAGTCTTCGTTGGGTGATGCTGCTTCCTGATAGGCATTTGTAAGTAGCGAGCTTCAATTATCCTTACTCCTTAGATACTTCTGATTCAAGAGCAAATAACAGAAATCTGTACTAATAGCTATATTGTTAGCACTATCAGAAAGCGAGGTAGAATTTTGGATTATCATTTGGAACCAATACTCCTGCAACACAGAACGTACTAAGTATTAAAAAACAGGCAATGAAAATGTATAATCACTTCTCTTCCTATATGTAAGGTCATTAGTCATTACCAAGCCATGTTTGCTTAATATTTTACATTTCCCACTTCTTCCACGCATATCCATCCTGCATCAAAAAGGGTTCTCAGATTTTTAACACTAACTGAACAAAATTAACAACTTTTGACAAGACTTCCTGTACCTGGGTTATCATCAGCTTCATTTGACCCTTCTAACTTGTAGTTACCATTCACTGAGGTCAGCATCTCAGTATCATTAAGGGTACTTGAGTCCTTGACTTCTCCAGAAAGTTTTGAGTTTTCTTCACAGGTAGTATCTTCTCCATCATTCAAATTATGCTTAACTTCTGCAGATCCAGAATCAGATTGTGATTTCCCCTTTGATTCATAATCCTCGAAATTTCCTTGGAAGGACCCACTCCCATCAAATTGTTTTGATTTTGATTTAGGTGGGGTTTTCTTTTGATGATCTGATTTTTCATCTCTATTTGCATATTTATCACTGGAGTGATGCTTGCCTTCAGGGAACTTTGAACTGGACTGTTTCAGTTCAAAATTTCTCTCATCCAAATTAATATGGGGTGAAGTGCCTCTTTTCTCCAGCTCACCTTCTAATGATATTGACCTTGAACGCCTTCTATCTCGATGTTTTGATTTCTTATCTCTATTTTCACCAGATTTATCTTTAGAGCGATGCTTCCCTTCAACAGATTTTGACCTGCCCCTTCTAGAATCACGATGTTTTGACTTTTCATTTTTGCTTTCACCCACCCTAAAATCAGCCTGATCCCTATTTTCTGTAGATCTTGACCTAGAGTGCCTTTTATCATTATGCCTCAATCTTCTATATCTGTTTTTATCCAATCTCTCGGGGGAGTCATGCTTATCATCCACAGATTTAGACCTTGAGCGTTTTTTGTATCTGGATCTACTTTCATCCACTTTTCTCGGTGATGACCGGCTCCTTCTGTGAGGCTTTTCATCCACAGACACTGACCTGGAACGAATTCTCTCTTTTTGTTTAGATTTTCCATCCAAGATTTCTTCATTTTTGCTATAGTGAAGCCTATTATCGTCTGATGATCTTGACCTTGAGCGCCTTCTGTTTCTTAATTTTTTTTCATCAGTCTTTGGAGAAGACCTACCTCTGTGACGGCTTGGAGAGCCTGAATCAGCACGTGACTGTTTCCTTCCTCTATGAGGTGAAGTGTCTCTATGATGTTTTGGAGAAACAGATGATTTCCGTGTATGAGGACTAACACTCCTACTTTTGTTCCTTCTAGAAGCAGATAAACGGTAATCAAGTGATCTATCCAAATCTCGCTTTCTGTACCTATCACTATGTTCCCTAATATCTCTATAGCGCCTTTCCCTTTCATAGCTCGAGTAATGATGTGACCTCAATGGTGACCGAGAACGATGATCCCTAGAGTGACGCACAGGTGAATAAGAGCGAGATCTTCTCCTTCTTCGGTAATTGATAGGAGACCTTGATTTTGATCGAGATCTTCCACGAGGGGGAGACGGTGATCTGCCAAAGGAAATTAAATCTTAGATTAGACAGAAAACTTTATAAAGAGCAGAATGTGACAACAACATGCATAAATTAAAAAAATATTAATAACAAGACTTTTCACCACAATTTAATTAAAAATAAAAATGAGTCCGTTATCAATGACAATGATAGACTTGAAAATTGTCCGGCCATCAACAACATATTTCTAAACGCAATTAATTTTTATTCTACCCAATACTTAGTTTATTTTTAGCATCTAAATGCACATACATAACCCTACCATATCCAGCAAGGAATAAAGAAACTTCATTTGGTTCAAATATCCAGGACAGCTTGTTGGTCCAAGGAGGGTATCTTGTCAATAATCAAATCACAAGCTCAACAAGGTATTTCAGTTGAAATTCTATCCACAGCACATTACTTCTCTAATGAAAAATCTCCCCCTTCACAAAATCTCCAAAGGATGTGGTTCATAAAATTCTTATTTAGTTCAATAATTGGATGTAAGGAAACTAAATTCTTATTTAGTTCAATAACTGGATGTCGTTCATTAAAAGAAATATCTCTTATTTGTCAAAAACCTTATGCTCAATCAAGGTATGATTAACTAAAACGTGTATTGTGTAGCTAAAAAAGTATTCATATAGACTTTAGATATTTCAAGTGTGTTCTAACATAATACTAGATATATATTATTGGACCAGCACAGGACCATCTTAAGATTGCTCAGATGATTGCCAGCATGTAGGTCCTTCATGAGCGCCATTTTCCGGGTTTCAGTTAGGATAGTTAATAAATTGACACATCAGTTGCAAGTTGTTGCAACTGTTTTCTAAAAATACTGTATCTTTCATAATCCTGGACATAATAACATACAGAAACAATTGTCTCAGTTTTGCCAAAATTTTACACCATTAATTCAAACATAATGACTTCATGATTCCTACTTCAAATATATATAAAATACTAGTACTTCCCTGAATAAAAAAACAAAGAACTAAAAGAAATAAAAGTTTTGAAATACGATCAAGACAAAAGCATATGTTATCCTCAAAATAATTCACTGAAGAAAACAAACCTGGATTTTTGCTTCGCCTCTTTTGCTTCACTTTCAAGTCCATCAGGATTCAATTTCTTACTTATTTCTGCCGCTCGGGCTGCAGCTAGCTCTGTGGCAGATTTCATGGTTGCAGCTCGATTAGCAGCCTGCTGTGCAGTCATGGTTTGTTGCATCAACAATGCTTGCTGGAATTGCATCTGTTGCATTGCAACAGCTTGCTGCATCATCAGAGGAAGAGATGACGAAGCAAGTGAAGAATTCACCACCGATGGCTTTTGTGGAAGTGATTTTGCCATTTCAACATTCAAAGGGCGCCCCCCAACATCTATGTTGTTTAACGCCAGAGCAGCAGTTGCCTCTTCAGGCTTTGAGTACTCTATATAAGCAAAATGCTTTGAATCAGTGATCGTACATTCAACTACAGTGCCACAGAATGCAAAGAGTTGCTTTAGCTGTTCCACAGTGAGAAGAGGGCTAAGATTGCTAACTTGAAGGGTTTTCTTCAATGCATCATCTTTACTAGACTTTTCAGGAGAACCTGATTGTCGTAACAAATACAATTATAAGAAAAAACTAGGAAATAGTAAAACACAACTGGGATAAAATATCACAGTTGAAATGAAAAAATCAAGGAGAGATCTTTGATCAAGTGAAATGAAAAAATACCACCAATAAAAACCAAAATTGGCATGTGAACAGCATACCAGAAGAATCTTTTGCAGACTGAGCTTGCACCTGAGCTGCATGCGCTTGAAGGGCTTGGGCAGCAACTATTGCCTGAGCTGCAGCCATTGCAGCAGCAGAAGGTGCCATAGGAGCTTGGCTAAGTGTTCCCATTGAGGTTGTCGCAGCTAAGGCAGTCATCAGCAAATTATGAGGTGGGTGATTCAACTTACAATCTACTTTTGCACAACGCCCATTAAGGTAATCACGACAAACTTCCCCAAGTGAGGCACCAATGCCAGGCAAAATAGCACCCCCAGAAGCTCCAGCAACAACCCCTGGAATCATTCCCAACAATCCAGGGAATGCCCCTGAAACTGATCCAGAGTAATTTGGCATGTTGGGCATAGTTTGATTAACCAGGTTTGGAAATGTAGATGCAGGAGCTAAACCCAGCAGCCCTCCACTACCATTACCTAACCACAAAAATCAAAGCATTGAAAATTTACCACAATGAAGATCATTAAACCAAGAAGCATATGTGCAGCAACAATGTTATCTTCAAGTTTTGTTTAAATAAAAAACAAAATGCAATAATGTACACAGAGCATAACACAATTTCAACAATGAAAGAGAAGCTTAGCAACAAGTTCAATATTTCTCTCTTTCCTTTCTGTTACTACCCAAAACTCCACCTACGCATAAACAGTCCCGAGCCAAGGCAAAGTAAGAGGGTTGCATTAAGCCTTTGCCAGACAAAGTAAGACCCATTAATATACTGAACATGAATTACTCACAACAGACATTTAACTGATCAAATGTTATAATAATGTGATCCATGTAGCCAACTTCCACTGGGGGAATAAGACTTTTGTTGTTTGTTTTATCAGTACCCATTATACCAGACAAACCAATACAACAAATGATATAAAAACCATTCAAATGGAATTGATAACCAAACCTAGAACAACTCAAAAGAACCACATCAGAGCATCATATACATTACATTGAAAAAGGGAAAGTAGTACCTGCTGCACTGAAAAACACAGGAAAGGGACTCCCCATGATAGGCCTCCCATTACACTCAACACTGACCATATAATTCCCTCGCTTGGGCACCACATATGTCACAGTGTAAGTTCCATCACCCATATCCTTCACCATTCCCTCTTGTTCAGACCCTCCAACACCCAACCCGGGCGTCACCCTCACCTTGATTTGCGCACCCCCATTGGAAACCTTCCTCTCATCGGCGTCCTTAGCAACCACCACAAACGATGACGGAGCACACGCCGTTCCACCGGCGATCCCGGTCCCCGCGGCAGTGCACTTGGAGGGATCGACGGGCCCAATGGGCTTATGAGCCAGGTCCTCGTACTCCTCCGACTCGCTGTCCGATTGAACGACACCACCACCCTTCTCCCGATTCTTCTCCAAACCCTTGAACGTGGCCTCGAAAGCCGCCTTCGCCGCCGCGGTCTTCTCCGCCTCGCTCTTCAGCTTCGCCTCCTCCGCTTGCTTCATCCAAATCGGTTTCGCGGCGCTCGAACCCCGATCCCCCATCAAACCTACCTTAAACACCAATCGCCAATAAATAATACCAAAACCTAATTTTGGGGAAGGGGGATTTTCGGTAAGTTTATTTTAATTTGCAAAAATACGAAATATCGAGCACGAGGAAACCCTAGGGTAAAAAATAAAAATATGAATAATGGTAATGTGTAGGATTTGAAAGATTGAACAAAGAGAAAAAGAAAAGGCGTGGAAATGGTTGTCAGGGTTTGACGGAAGATACAGGGTAAATTGGGAAAAGAGATAAAATGGGAGAAGGTGTACCTTTTTCTGTTCGTTGTGACGGCTAGGTTTGGTTGGTACTGGAGCTTCGGGCTAAGTCTGAGCGAAGAAGATCGACTTGGTGACAGGCTGACAATATATAAGCGAACATGCTACAAATAAATAATATACATTAGGATAAAGAAAATTATACCATCCAACTTAAAGAAAAGGTTAATATTACAATTTTCATTATTTTTGTAATAACCATAATTTCGTAAAAAGTGGTTGGCTCCATATTCATTACAAAATATGAAAAAAATTGTTGAATGAAATATCCTTACCAATATTATTTTATATTATTAAATAAAAAATATTCAATATTATTTAAACCGTTTGTAGAGTTGAGGTGAACTGATTTACTATTGTATAGATTGTTGGAGGTTTAAATGCTCGTTTTCATCCTACCGTTTGTTTTTATTGTTTGTCCTTATTGTTTGTATGTCATACTAGAAAGTTACTTGTAGAAGGTATTTCGATGTGAAAATCAATATATATTAGATAATTTGAGCTATTAATGCGTATTAAATGTCATCATCTACCTATTTACTTGTATTGGTAAATTTTGGAATGGACTTTGGATCAGTAATGGCCTAATTATGACTCAATGGGTAATAATCATACTTTATCTTAAAAGGATCGGTGTTATAGGTAATCTCCATAAGTTGATCGTTTGATCTATTGATCGCAACAGTCTTAGGAGTAACACCTAGTCAAGTTTGTGGCATGGCTGGCCATTTGGACCATCCAGTCCAAGGTTGACCGAATGATCATATGTACACAACCCTTATAAACTGGAGACTATCATGATAGGTGAAGGGGTTTGCGATGAAGATTGTCTCGATCGTGTTCTGTGGTGCCTCGCTTGTCTTAGTGGTCAAAACTGATCGTCGTGATTCATGGGGATATGATAGTTATAGAGAAAGTTATAACTGTTGGAATAGAGACATGTGGCACATTGGTATTCATGCGCTCCAAAAAATAAAGAGTCGCACACTATGGATCGTTAAATTTAGCTCGATCAGATGGCCGAGGATAGCCCATTAGGATGTCCCTACTCGACATCATTTTCACCACTATTCTCCACTTTTCTCGAATAACCGAGCATCCACATCTCTCTTGTTATCAAATAATATTGTCGATCGTCTATGTCTCTTCGTTTGAGAAGTTTGAAGGAAAAGGAGGTCGAGGATATGCAGATGGTGTTTTTTCTTCTATCATTGGTTGATTGCTCCATCCTAGGGTCAACCAAGTGGGATGCAGAGTCTGCTGACAAGGTGACCATTATAAATAGGAATAAGGTCATGTCTCGGGGCGACGAGGAGGTCATCATGGAAATAGAAGTTGATGCGACGAAGAAGTAGATGGTTCATTAGAGCCATTATCAACCGTTCCAAGTTAGGATTGGGCACCCCATGAAGTTGTGGAGTACGTGTCTTGCTTAAGCATAGGGAGTAGTCTCAAATGGTTCACTAGGCGAACTACAGTAGTAGAATCCTTGGAGAACGCTAAGTTCTTTAAGCTCGTCGTTTGGGACGAGCAGGTCTTTCATGACAGGGGACAACCTCAAGGAATTTCTTTTATTCTTATCAAAGACCTGCTTGTTTGTCTCCCATTCAACAATTTATAGATAAGCGTGCTAAGAGGACTTAATGTTGTCCCTACCTAACTGCATCCGAACCAAGAAACATGTTGGTTGTTCGGGCTATTGATCACAACCATTTAATCTCAAGAATAACACCTAGACAAATTTGTAGCATTATAACTGTTTAAATCATCTAATTTAAAGTTAATCATCCTATCATACGATACATAAACTAAAAAGGGTATACATTAAATTAAAAACATTTAGATATTAGAAGATTTTCTAACAAAAAAAATTGTATCGTTTCGTTAAGACCTTTCAATAATATACAGAACTATTGTTATTTAATTTAGGCTAGTGTGACTTTTTGAGAAATAAATAAAATATAATTGTATTAGAGCTTATGGAAAGTATTATTACATTTTAAACATACATAACGTGACTTACTGAATTCTATTATATTTCTTTTCTGTTATAGTATTGTTTCTTTTTTTAATTCCTTAAATAACACTACAAATATTGTTTGCAATAATAACGCATTTTATTATTCATTATCAGAACTCAGTGTTTGACAAGCTAACTGTTAACTATAATTTGTGTGTTTTAGATCGCAATGTCGAAATTCGAGTAGGAATCAAATTCCGGTTTAGAGCTTTTTATAAAATATGAATATAATCATTAAAATATAAATAAATGTTGTAATTTTAAAAAGTAATTATTTAGGTTTTTGAACTAAAATATTTAATATTAGAAAAATGTATTTGGAAAATGAAGAAAAGTTAGAAATAAATATATTAGGTATTTAGAATGAAAAAATGTAAATAATAATTTAAATATTTATTCATCGATAAAAAATATATTCAATCAACTTTTTGGTTAAATTGTGAATAAATTAATCATAAAATTGATTGAATAATAGAGTTCATTTTTTTGTATTTTGTAATTTGTATATAAGGAAAAGAAGATAAATAAATTTTGTGTTTAATAAATATGATCGAAGAGATCAGAATATTCATTTATATATTTTTGGAAAAATTATAAATGTAAAAAAAGAATTAACAATGATATTAGTATAATTTTGTCTTTAATTTGAATTAATAATGATTTTAATATAATTCAATACAACATAGAATTTGAATCTAGTAATTCAAGATAATTATTTGATGTGTATTTTGGTGTTAGATAATAGAAACATCTTTTTAGACATGTTTTTTTATGTCTATTTTAGTCTTAATTTTGGAGGATTATAGTGACTTTTTAGAATTCTTTTTACTTGCAAGATTGGGACAGACTTATGGATTTCCGTGTGTGGATTTTCGTGTGTTGGCTAGTAATATTTGTGTATGAGTTTCCAAACAAATTGTTATATATTTTATTGGAATTGTGGTAGGCATGCTTTCATGTGATAAGAACATGAGAAAGTGCTAATGAAAAAGTATAACATATCCATTATTTTTATTAAGTACTGAAAGTATAAAACACAGTTGTATTTCGTTTGTAAGATGCAAACTTTATTAAAAAGGCTTAATATCTTTTTTATCCCTTGAAAGGAAGAATGTCCAAGTGCGTCCTACGTTTTTTAAAAAGTTAAATGTGTCCTAACTTGTGAAAAAAGTGTGCAATTAAATCCTTTTTGGTTATGGCGTTAATTTTTAACGGTACAACTGACAGCGTGGACAAAACATAATTACGTGTCTAGTTTATATCATTACGTGGAAGTAACGTGTAAAATTTAAATTTAAAAAAAAAAAATTTGACAGAGAATATAGTTGCTTGCTTGCGTTGAAGATGGGCCAAGCCCAAACCCGTCTTAGGGTTTCCTCCGTGAGAATGAGCAAGAGAAGGGAGGCCTTTAGGAGGTGGCAAGGTGACCTGCTGCGAGTTAAGGTGTTGGCCGTTTGGCCTCCCAAGAAGAACGAGAAGCAGGCCGGAGACACCATGTCTCCGACGACGGTAAGCTTGGTGGTGGTTTGGGGTTTGGGTTTGGGGTCGCGGTCACGGTCATTGCGCAAGGGTTTGGGGTCGCGGTCACGCGACTCACAACAGTATGCTGGCGACGGTAAGCTTGGTGGTGAGCGACGGCGGTGGTGAGCGACGGCGGTGGGAGCTTCACGGTTGCGGTGGAGACAGGATGTGGATGGGGGTTGGGATGGCTAGTTTAGAGTTTGCCAACTAAGTGGAAATTGGGAGATTGGGGATGTATTCTTGGGTTGAATGTACTGAATTTGAGGGATTTGTTTGTGCTTTGATCCGTTTTTTTTTGTGCAGATGAAAGAAAATCTTGAGATTAGATGAAGATCACGAGTTGGTATCTTGATGTTGGGTATCTATTGGTATTGAAAGTGGTTGAGAATGAACTTGATGCATTGTGTAGGATGGGTAGGATGAGGCGTGAAGTTGAACCTAAATGGGTATGATGAAAGTCACCCATCGCGAACTCTTCGAACCTGCAAGTAAATCCTTCATCGCCAGTCTTCCATCAACATCTGCATCTTCTTCAATACAGAGCAAACAGCCCCTACCCCTCAAAATATATTTTTTTACACGTCATTTACCTCAGAAAGCCAACATTCACATAAAATAGACACGTCGTACTGTTCAATCCATGTTGTCCATTACACCGTTAAAAAATTAACACTATGACAAAAAAGGATTTAATTGCACACTTTTTTCACAAGTTGGGACCACATTTAACTTTTAAAAAAACTTAGGACGCACTTGAACATTCCCCCCCTTTCGAGGGACCAAAAGAGGTATTAAGCCTATTAAAAACAACAAATAACGAAAGAGGTGAGTGTTTTATTTGTCAAACAATTTTGCAATCTCATATTTATGTTTGATAAACATTTATACGCGTGGACATAGTTTAAAGTTAATTATGAATATCTATATAATTATTTGTTACAAGGAAAGTTCATTCATCGTGTTTAACTAAGAGAATTCATTTTAAAGCTTACGTCACATTAACAATCCCTTAAGTAAAGACTCTCTCATCAAGACTTGGTAATAGCATTTTTAGCGTTTTCTAGATTTTTAAACCCCATTAAGTGCAACTAGCAGTCCTCACTTTCCCCTGGAAGAACCAGTGCCGCTAACAAATTATCGACGACTTTTAGTAACTGCTAGAATAGTTATTTTTACATGTGACTTTATAACCTCTGTTATTTTATTGGGATTTTAAACCCTTTTTACTTCCAGGGTGTTTTAAACCCCTACTACTTCGTTTGGGTTTCTTTAACCTCGGGTAATTCACTTTTTTTTTTCACAATAATAACATGATTAAATTAATTTTCATTTCATTACACTTGCATCTACATCAACATCAATTTGGATCTACATACCAAATCAATCTAAGTATATGAAAACAACTTTGAGCCTCAATCCTTAGTTATTCATCATCTTATCATAAACATCATAATCTTTTTCTCTCCTTCCATAGCAATGATCTAAACAAAATCATCAACTCCTAACAAGTAATGATGGAGACATGACCATGAGCAAGGCAATGATCCACTTGAAGGACTTGGAAGACCTATGACAAAGGCCAGAGCAAGGAAAACAAAGGAAACTCTTCAACAAGTGTTGTCCATATTATTTGAATACAAACCTAAGTTTCAAGAAGAAAAGATCAAGGTGGTTGCATCATGGCCCCAATGGGAGGAAGACTAACGTGTCACTTTGGTGCAGTTTTTAAGTAATTAGTTTGTTTAAATAATGGCTCAATCCTTTGTAAAGTTGGCTGACCATATTATATTTTGGGTTAATCAATTAATGAGCTTTAGTTTGACGTTGTTTCAAGTTGTAATAAGGGTCCTTAGTCATCAACATTTGGGAGACCAAAATGATGCATAATTGAATGCTTTTGATTTACTTTTGGTTGTCACAATTTCAGTTACAATCAACCATTAAGTAGTGGGATCATTATTAGCTTAGTGGGATAATTATTAGCTTAAATGTAACTACAATTAATGGATCTATTGTAATTTTGATGACTAAAGCTTTTAAATAAGATGAACAATTTTCATGAAGGAACAAATGGAGCTTTGTTTAGAAATAATTGAGTTGATTTTTTTTATCTTAGTGAGAGTGATTCTCCTAAGTTCTTGAGTGATTCAAGAACCATTTTGGCTGTATCAAATGACTTTCTCATCCTTTGTGAGTTGTCTTCCTTGGAAATAATGATTCTCTCCTTCCATTTTTCATTATCACCCCTTCTTCTTCTTTAGCCTAAATTAAATTTCAGAACATTAACGTTCACCTCGTTTTTGAAGCATCTCAATTGACGTTCCACAGCTCGAGATATCAATGTTTTTAAAACTATTATCCAACCTAAAATTTCAACAACTTTTCAATCCACCTTTTCACTAATTTTCCAAAATTTCCCTTCATCTAAGACTTGTAAACAATCTGATTGATTGTTGTTAAACGTTTGGCAAGCGTACCAATAGTCAACTGTAGTATAATGATTTTTAAGTGAACCCACGAGGAACAGTTTCGATTTAAACAGATAAATTTTTATCTCAAACAGTATATATACAAGGATGTTCAATTTGATTCATGATTGATGTTGATAAATAAAACTACGTTGCATGAAATTAAAATAATAACAATAATTAACTTAACGAAGATTAATATGAGAAGTTGGGATTGAATTCATCTATCTCACTCGTCTGCAATCTGGATGAATACAAACATATAACAACTGAAATTACCAATATTGATGCAATACACAAAAGTCATTTATATCGATTCCTCGCATATAAAATTCATAAGATCAGTTCCTTGAATATTGATTCCTCACATATCCAACAAACTGTCCAGCATTATATTCAAGTGTTATAAGCAATTGATAAACTGAAATCTATCCTTAGCATCACAGAATATCAAGTATTCTTGCTCAAATCATGGTTTTAGAAATACTTTCCAGTCAAGTCTAAAATCCACATTCATGAAACTATTGATCAGGTAGAATCAAGCATTAAGAGTAGAACAAAAATACCAATGTTGAATAAAAACAGAAATGCTATATATAAATATCACCAGATTACATCCGAGTTCGAATCGATTACATTCAATCCCAAGAGAAGAGATCAGCCACTCATAGTAGCCATTAGCATTCTAAGAGGAAGAAGAAGATCCTACAACTAAAGGGGAAGAAAAACTCTTTGGGTACTCCTTTCTCCGTAGCTCTCCGTCTGTTTTTTCTTTCTACTTTGTATGTATATAAACTGCCCGAATTCTCGCTTAAGCTAATTTATTCTCGGTTAAGCGAGAAGAAACTTATTGGAGAAGATAATCATTCTCGCTTAAGCTAAAATATTCTCGCTTAAGCGAGAATGACTTTTAAGGTAATGGCTTCCTGGACAAGTCTAGCTTAAGCGAAATCATTCTAGCTTGGGCGAAATGTTGCAGGATTTGCTTTTCTCTCTTAGTTTACCTGAAATGTATACAAACTAGGGATCAAATGATTTCCTTTTACTCAACAACTCAGAAACATGTGATTACATTTCATCTTTCTTAGATTGGGGAAAATTGATACAAATGTACTCAATTCAAAACATAAGTGCTAAAATTCCATATGAAAATTAACTACTTTTTTGCACTTATCAACTCCCCCCAACCTAGCATCTTGCTTGTCCTCAAGCAAAGTAATAAAATCCCAACAGCTTTTCAAAACTCAAACTTTGAAATTGGTTATTTGAGAAATCGATTTCATTGTCCATACAAAACAACTTCTGCATTCCAAACTACAAATTCAAAATGGTGAATCCAATTATCAAATAGAAGCAGGATAAAAGTGCAACAAAATTTTCAAGACAATCAATTGTAAGAGCCATTGTTTCTAACCAAGGAAATTCTCTCTTAAATCTTACAAGGATGTGTTTCTCTCATTTTCCACTGAAATTGAACAAGTTAAAATTGCCAGTCATTTTCAATCAAACCACACACACAATCAACATGAATCTCAAGGTCTTCCAAGGGTTGTAATGAGGCTGGGTTTCCAAGAATTATGGTTTTTCAAGATAACAAAAGCACAACTTTAGAAAAGAGAGCATAACTACACTTTAAACTCACTTCCAATTCTACTCTCAATTCATCCCATCTCATAAATCAAAACCCAATGTTTCTTTTTCATTCATTATTCACTCCTTCTTTTTTCTTGTTTTTTTTTGTGTTTTTTTTTTGTTTTGTTTTTTTTAATATATATATATATATTTCTATACAAAACTGAGGAGTGAATTATAGTACAAATTTCTCAGCCCCTTTCTTTTCTAAGTACAATTCCACCAACCAATTCCCATTTTAAAGTTGAATAAAATGCACCTATGCTCTCTATCCCTAAAGTGTGCAAAGGGAGGGAATATTAATTAAAGTTAAGGTTAAGGTGTATAATTCAAAACAATTAGGCTCAAATGGGCTGTCACAAAAGGATAATTATTCCTAGGTTGGATGTTTGACACTGAGTTATTTACATTCAACAAAACTGCCTTGATCATTTCCATGCTTCAGGTGTGATGTTATCCAAATGAAAACTCAAGCAATATCAACTTGACAACAAACAGTGGAAACTCTCAAACTGTTTAAGGATTCACACACTCACTGGGTTTTGTGTTTGGTTTCTTTCCTTGGTATATCACTTATTGTTACAATTGATTATCTTAACCAATTATCCAACACTGATATCCTAATCCCATTTAACTATGGATTCAACCAAAAATTTTCTTTTTTTCTTTTTTTTTTCAGGACACTTTTTGAAACTTGATTTCTCTTTAACCAATTTCCTCAAGAAAGATTTTCTTATAATTCCCAAAAAAATTCATTTTGGATGTGTATGTGTTCTGTGCAATATTAAGCAAAAGTAAAGTAAGCAAAAGGTAAGTGAAACTGTACATTCTAACCAAAACAACTAAAGCATAATATTACTAAAATAAAAGTTTTGCAGTAAAACAAAAACAACCGTATTTCATTGAGTTCTGGAGGTTGGAATAGTTATGTGTGTCAATCTCCCCTCATAACTCTATCAAAATCAGTCTGAAACTCCTCCTCTTGAAGGTCCACTCCGACTGCCTCTTCCCCCACAACAAGGTCATCTTTACCTGCAACTCTTGATGGCCCCTCACCTGGTGTGAATCCAGCTGCAAAAGTGCTGCCAGGCCCAGTTGGTCTGCCTCCCCCTGAAAAAATTGGACTGTCCCCAGGCCATTGCAAGTATGCTAAGAATTCTAGTGGAGTCATGCCTGGATACGGTCCTCGGACATTGTTATAGAGGTACTCATGAAGGTGGAGTTGTCCTCTATGAATGGAAATATTCTGCTGGCAAGTGTGCTCCATTTGCAACCTCAAATACCTCATTTGCTCAAGTAAGTCATCATGTATGTTGAGTTGAGGTTGTTGTTCAGGACATGGCGTTTGTTCTGCAGCTGCAGGTTGGTCCAACTGTGGCACAATTTCTGTGGGATTGGTACAAAATTTCTCAATAAATCTCTTGGTAATGGTAGGTCTTACCTTAACACTTAAGTCTACCTCCACCCTTTGTGCTTGGCAAAGAGCTGTGATCAAAGCTGGAAATCCTAAAGCACCTTTGCTCTTCTCATTGTTTTTGTTGACTTCATACCGCACAAATTTATGGATTTCCTCAGAGATAATGGTGGCCACATCCACAGTGAGATCCTCTCTCATTATATAAAAAAGAAGATGGCATCTTGGCACATTCAAGTCAGACACATGGTCAATGGGTACAATATTTGACAGTAAGAAAGTCATCCAAACCTAAGCCAAGGTCTTCATATCTGTTCGAAGTATTCTGCGAGGATCACCAGAGGATCCAAGCTGATAGGACCTGTTAGAAATGCAAATCAAGTTGACAACTTCTTCTTCATCAAAAGCTTCTTGACTTCTTCTCCTTCTTGTATAATCACATAATTGACCTTCTGCTAGTGGCAACGGATGGCCCAAGAATTCACTAATTGAGGCTCGGTCATAAGTAACCCATCGACCTCTAACCTTGGACCACTTGTCTCCCAGACCATCTAAAGGATAAGCATTAGCATAAAATTCTCTGACAATTTCAGGATCAAACTTAGGTAAAGGGTCAGCTAATCTCATCCAATTTCTTCTCAAAAGGACATTCAAGAAGGGATCATATTCCTCTGGAAGCAAAACCACTTTTCTCTCTGTGATGAAGTACCAATGTTTTATCTCTTCATACCTCTCCTGTCTTTTAGGATCTCTGAACAAATTTCTGATTGGTCTTTCAGGAGAGGGACTAGTTCTTCTCCTCTTTCCTTTGTGGGATCTAGTAGAGGGAAGTCTAGCAGTTGTCTTTGTTCTAGCCATTGTCCTGTAAAGATCAAAATAACCCACTACATGTATCCCAAGTTAGTTGCTGAAATTGAAGTAGCCATTTCTAAATATCTAAGTCATGACATGTACAAACACAATGTGTGTATTTCATCAATTTGTGTGTGCATTTCGTCAACTAAGTTAAGCATTTCATCAAACAGTTCATGTGCATCTTCAAAATCAATTTTGCATGAATTAATTTGTGCACAAACAACCTACATTGTTCAGATATACCAACAACTCACATTTAAACACTCACAATAGTTCATGGACAACAACAACCCGCATGGGTAGTAACCTAGGGTTCCACAAAAACATAAAGAGCAAAAACCCCAAATTTGTTCGGTGAAAATGGGAGATGAGGAAGTAGAACTTACCTTCAAGGAAGATTAGGAAAGAGAGGAAGGGATTGGTGAGTGAACCAATATAAAATAATTGTGTGTTTATTATTTTAACTTTACAAAAACATCTTATTTATAAACATTGCAGACGTTGTTGTCATCAAAACGTTATTTTCCTTAAGAGTTATCTTTCTTAAACACTGAAGTAGTTTTGTTAAACGCTTGAAAAACACTCTATCTTTGAACATTGTGGTTTAATATGATAGAATCTCATCTAGGACTCACATTGGACCTCTAACTAGAGCCATTTCCAAGACAATTCAAGAAGAAGAAGGATTACAAAACATTTTACTTTAATGGAAAATCATCTATTAATCCTTCTTCTCTTCTAATATGCTTATATATTATTGTTTTATAGGGTTCAAAAAGGCTAAGAGGTCATGAACCAAACAACCAAGACTTTATCTAGTCAAAGAAAGCAAAGAACAAAACAAAAGGACTTTTCTACATAGCTTCCGGATCATGAAGCATAGGTTTTAGATTGAATTTGTGAAGGAAAGTGACTTCCGGAACACTTTTTTGCTCAACTGAAACCCTGGTGTGCCCAACCACTATGAGAAGCATTTTCCATGTGAAGGTGTGACTGACCATGTGAACAGGCCTAGACCATGTGCATCGATAAATGGCCTCTCCAGCTGGTTTTATTTGAATTTTATAGGGGAAAATTGATCAGACTTTAAGCTTTGTCTTTGTAATTTTCTCACTTTTGAGCTTAATGAATTGCTTCAAATTTGATTCCAGCCTTTTTTCTCTTAAGTCTCTCTTAGATTTCAACTTCTCTCACTCTCATTTAGCTTCCTTCGTTAATAGGAAGGCTTTCTAAGCTGTGAGGCCTCATACACACACTTTTCATTCACTCAAACACATAAAACATCACCATCTTAACCTATTTTTCGCTGCACTTGGTTTTCTACTGTTGTGCCTCTGATTTGGAGATGTTTTTTTTTGTGATTTATGCTTTAAGGAGCTTAAATCAAGTGGTAGTCAAAGCTAAGGTCATCCACGCTTCAAGAGATAAGTTCAAATTCCGCCTAATCCGTGTTGTTCTGTTCTAGTATTTTGTTTTAGTGTGTGCTCAATATTTTCACCTAATCTAGTCTTTAGAGGATTTGTTGAGGACATGTGTGCTTGATCATCTCGGAGGTTGGAGTGAGATCTTGTCATTGGTGGAATTCACGTATAACAATAATTGTCATTCTAATATTGGTATGGAACCATATAAAGCCTTGTATGGGAGGAGATGTAAAACACCTTTATGTTGGTACCAGGATTGAGAAGCAGTCACTATCCAATTCTTTCCAACTGTCTTGGACAATTTTCACACTCTTGAGCACTTACTTTGGTCTCTTCTATTTTTTGACTATGTATATTTTTCAATTCTTCTAGTTCAGTTTTCATATATTTATTTTCTTTGTTTAAGTTGTCTAATATACTCTCTAGACACCTATTTTCACTCTTGAGCCTATTGTTTGCATATTGCATTTTCCTAGCTTCTTCATCTAATTCTTGGAATGCATCAAGGAGTTGATAATACCTGTTTTCTATGCTTTCATCTTCAAAGCTACTCACGCTACTTTATGAATACATTGATCCAACCATCAAGCAAAGATTACTTACATCTTTAATGCTCTCATCAAATTCACTTAAGGAAGAGCTTGAGACACTATCTTCCCAGGCTATATAGGCCTTTTTCTTCCTCTGGTTTTTGCTGTCTTGATCGTTCTTCTCTTTAAGCTTTTGTTTCATTTTGATCACTGAACATTTTGGCTTAATGTGTCCAACCTTGCCACATTCATAGCAAGTTGGTGTAGTAGTAGATTTTCCCTTTCTTCTATTTGAGATTTTCCCTTTCTTCTATTTGAGATTTTCCCTTTCTTCTATTTGACTTTGTGTTTCCTGTAAAATCAGAGTTAGTCTTATTTTTTTAATTTCAAGAATATACAGAGAACCTTTTTACCATGAAACTCATTGCTTCAACATCAAAATTTTCAGCTTCTAGTTCATCTTCAACATCATGATTTCTAGAGCTTGTTTTGCTTCTTGTTATTGCATTAGTTTTGAGAGCAATTGTGTACCTTTGGTCTCCTTTTTCCTCTTCTTTCAATCTTTCCAACTCAAGCTCATGTTCCCTTAGTTTTCCAAACAAAGTAGTCATATTCATAGTGGTAAGATCTCTTGATTCAAAGATGGTTGTAACCTTGAGTTGCCAACTTTTGTTTAGGCTCTTTAGAATCTTGCTATTCATCTCTTCCTTGTCAAAGGTCTTTCCAAGAGCAAGAAGGTGATTCACTATGTGAGTAAATCTTTTCTGCACATCATATATAGTTTCACCATTCTTCATCCTAAACATCTCGTATTCTTAAATTAAGGAGTTCTTCCTAGCTCTTTTCACTTCATTTGTCCCCTCATGTGTAACCTCTAGAACGTCCCACATTTCTTTCGTAGTTTCACAAATTGAAATTCTATAGAATTCATCAATTATAAGTTTAGAGAAGATGATGTTCTTGACCCTTACATTATAGTGAGCTCTCTTGCTTTCTTTTGTTGTCCACTGAAAAAAATCTTTGGGTTTGGTCTTTCCATTTTCTATCTTGGTTGGTTCATAGGGTACAATGATCACATCCCATACACCTTTGTCTATTGATTTTAAGAAGATCTTTATTCTAATTTTCCAAAAAGGATAATTTTCACCCGCAAATACAAGTTGCCTATTTATGGATGCACCTTCTCCAAAGGTTTGAGATATATTGGCCATATGGATTTTGTTTAATCGATTTAAAATTCGATAACCCAACTATGGTGCCAATTGTTATAAATAGGAGGCCTTATATCTCAATCCAAGAGGGGAGTGAATTGTATTTAACCTTTTTCGAAATCTTTTTCAAATCTTTATGAGTTCTTGAAACTTGAAATCAATAATCACAGATAAATTAATCAACTAAGTAAAGAAGAATGTGAGAGAGATCAAAACACACAACAATTTATACTGGTTCAGCTTATCACAAGCCTACATCTAGTCTTCTCCCAACAACCTGAGTTGAGAGACTTTTTACTAAATCAAATTTGAGTTAAGAATACAATGAAACTCTCAATTGCTATCCTCACCACCCTCAAATAAGATTAAAACAAAAATAAGAGAGGAAAACACTCATTCTCACCTAATATAAGAAATGAACACCTTAATCAGTAACCTGGCCTACTCGCATAGGTGCTACACAATGTAGAAAGAATGATACACTTATCAGAACACACTCTTCTAGTGCAGATATATCAGCAAAAGTGAAGTCAACTTGATCTTGAATGAATCTTTGAATGTATTATCACCAATGAAGCATGAGATCCTCCAAGAATTGTTCTTGAGAGACCCTGTACTAAAATATCAGAAAGTATGTTTTAATCGGTTATGTAACTTATATAATTGATTATACCAGAGTGATTTACCCATGTTTAGCTTTCTAAGTGTTATGACTTAATCTAATGGATTATACCATTTATGTAATCGATTATTATTACTAGAAACTAGATTCTCATTCTGTTTTAGGCCTATTTCATTAATCATGAATGAATTCAAACATCTAGCACTAACATGTTAATGATTTAAACATTTGTTATGTCATTTTGTTGTGCAAGAATGATTAAAACCATTTCTAATCATTTAAACCTATTTGATAAGTGTGAAAAACAGATGTTTTGACACTTATAAAGGATCTCAATTTTGTAATTATTCATGTTATTACTCAGTGAAAAGTCGTAATAGGAAGTAGATTGTGTTGTAAATTATTGTTCAGGAAAAGTTGTACAAAAGTGAAATTGTCAGCCAATTCTCGCATAGCATAAGCAAAATTCGCAGAGCCAGGAGAATACATTCGCACAGCGCACCACCATTGGTTCGCTGAGCGAATCATGCCAGTTTGGAGATTTCAAGTCTTGAATTCGCACAGCGCATCAGAGGCTGTGCGCTTAGCGAGTTGGTGCAGTTGAGTACTGAATTAATTTTAATTCGCACAGCGAATCTGCTTCTGTGCGCTGAGCGAATGGAGCAGTTTTATGAGAAATAAACTGTCTCTTAAAAGACGTGCTTGGAAGGAGAACAGGGACTGAAAAAAAGAAAAACTTGGAGAACTGCTCTGGAGAACAAGGAGACCATCAAGAGACCTCTCTGAAGACATCAAGACTGCACATCATGCAAGGAATTGCAGAAATGAGTATGTTTGTGATGTCTAGGATAGGCTAAACTTTTATTCGTTGGAATTGACTGTAATGGCTGACATTTGATGTAATCTTTCCTGTTCAATATAAATTGTGTTCGTATGCTTTTCTTGTTTACTTTTTATTTTATTTTACGGAAGTAAAATAAACTTGTTTTTATATTTAAATTGTACTGGGAAGTAAATTTGAGTATTAACGCAAGAAAAGCAATCAGAAGGAAAGATGCTAGGAATAGTTTCAATTCTCCTGGTCATCAATAACATCGTTCTTAATGCAAAGTTTATGTTTACTTACTTAAGGAATTAAGAATTGAACATAATTCTTTAGAACTTGTTTTAAGGAATTAAACCAAGATACTGTGATGTTGATGTGTGAACGCAAGTTATATTGCTCAGATTAGTCACTGTAATGTGGTCATGAAGTCAATTCCAATGAAGCTTTCTTTAAATTTTAATTTCAATTTTAAATTGTCATCTAGCTTGAAACTGTTAATTCATCTATATTTTGTTGTTCAATTGATTTTGATAAATAAATTTTAATTGAATAACGTACCACAAATTCCCTGAGGAGAACGATACTTTACTTATCACTGTATTACTTGGAACGATTTGGTATACTTGCCAAAAAGTTATCAAGTTTTTGGCGCCGTTGCCGGGGACTTGTGTTCCAACACAAGGTAATTTGGGCATTTATGACTCTTTTAGACTTTGTTGTGAATTTTCCTTTTTAATGTTGTTGTGTATGCAGTTGGCTTTAGTTTTTTAAGACTTTCCATTGATTTAGTTTGAACTTAATGCATGTCTCGGGGTACGCTTTAGAGCTTGATGTTGTTATTGAAAGTTCTTAGGAATGAGATTTCAGTAGCGGAACTAACTAAATCAAACCAAATGTGCAAATCACCAAGGATGGGGTTGTGTGTTTGGATTCACTGTTTTGGAACTTAAGGCAAGTTTGATGGACTTCTTACACCAAGGGATTGGGTGAGGGTTTGTCATACTTAGGTAGGCATAACAAGAGGGATCTGAGTGTTCTAACTTTAGAAAACAGGGAAAGTGGAATTCTTTGTCAATTGTATGTCTCTTTTTGTTTGAATTTCTTTATGCAGTTTGCCTACAGATGTTTCTAGTTGTTGGAAGATCCTAGGGATGGGATTCCAACAGCTGAAAGGGGAGTACTAAGTGATCTTGCAACAAGAGGGATCTGAGTGAGGTTATTTAGGAAATCCATTTCAATCATTTTGCATATTGGAATTGTTGTTTGGTTGGTGTGCTCATGTTCTGCAATTTTTTTCTTCTTTTCCTTATTTCTTTGTTTGTGTTTTTATTTTATTTTTCTATTTCACTTCTCTCTATGTTACTTTTTGCAAGTGCAGGTGCAGATGAAGTTATCTTCAATGTTTAGTTATGTTATTTATGTTTTGTAATATGTTTTGAACTATGTGTTAGTTGTAAAGACATGTGACTTTGTGATTTAATGGTTATGCATTGTCTTGATTAAGTTGATGTGATTCTTGAAAATGATAACACATATGACTGTGGTTGCAATGTGCTTCATATATTTTTATTTGTGTGTGAGTATGTATGACCAGATCTGTGAGTGTTGAGAGCATATATTGATTGAGAGATATTGAGTTGTCTAGATATGGAATTGGTTTTTGCATGATTTTGATTCTACGTAGATACGCACACTTTTTGGTTAAGGATGAAAAAGGCCCTGTTTATTATTGATTATATAGCTACTTGGCCAGATAGCCAACCTTTAGACACTGTGATACATTTGTGAACCTTTTTGAGCCTTGAAAATTTTTTCCTTCCACCTTGAGCCTATTAGATGATATCCTACCTTACACCCTAGAAGAGAACATGTATTATGTTTTAAAAGAGGTTAAGGTGAAATTCAAGTTTGTGGAAAGAAAAGATCAATAAAAAAAAATATGATACAAAAAAAAAGAAGCTCAAAATGAAAGAAAAGATTGAGCTGTGAAAGAAAATGGTATGTGATGAATGATATATTTTGGGATTTGAGTACTGGATTGGAAATTGAAGTTGTTCTCTTCTTAATAGGTGTCTTTGAATCCAAGAAAAACCATGATTCTTTTTCTAGCCAAGCCTTAACCTGAAAAGACCTTTGGACTTAACCAATAGTGTGTGAAGTGTGTGAATCAAATGAAATGCAAAAGCTGAGGAAGTTCTATGTCAATTCTACTGTCATGTGAGGACAAACACTTGAGTGTGAGTAATGATAAATGCTGATCTGGTTGTTCATATTCTATGCACAGATGATTTTATGAGTGATGCATCATGTCATACTTGTTTGAAATCTTTGGGAATGCATATGATTATTCTGATGTGCAGAGTCATTTTATCAAAATGTCAAATGTATGTTGTGATGATGTTCATTTTCTTATGTGATTTCATGAGGGCATGAAATAGTTCAAGTTTGGGGGAGTTGATAAGTGTGAAAAAGAGTTGTTTTTATACTTATAAATGAACTCAATCTTGTAATTATTCATGTTGTTCCTCATTGAAAAGTTGTAATAGGTAGTAGATTGTTATGTAAAATATTGTACAGGGAATGGTGTATTATTTAGATTCTGTCAGCCAATTTTCGCAAAGCGAAAGCCAAAATTCGCACTGCTAGGAAATGGAAATTCGCATAGCGCACCATTACTTGTGCGCTGTGCGAATAACATCAGTTGAGAGGCAGCGGTTACACAAAATTCGCATAGCGCACCAATACATGTGCGCTAAGCGAATTAATGAATTTAAGTGGCTTTAAAAGACGTGACAGAGCGACAGAAACATGCTCTTCTTCAAAAAAGAAGTTCCAGACAAAAGGAAGAAACGAAAACATCTCAGGAACTTCCGGAGACTACTTCAAGGCATCAAGACACCATTTTTTGCAAGGGATTGCTTCAAATGTGTACGTTTAGATGACTAGGAGTAGTTTTTCTTTCGTTGGAATTGGATGTAATGAACTTACTCTGATGTAATTTTCCTGTTCAATATATTGTTCTTCGTTCATATGCTCTTTCTTGAATTTACTATCATTGTATGGAAATATAATGTTATTTGAATGTTTCTGATTATTGGAAAGTAACTCTGAACATGGACGTAGATAGAGCACTTAAGTGATTTGGGATCTAGGAATAGACTCAATAACTTGATCATTCCTAACATTGGACTTAATGCAAATTGTATATTAAATTGACTAAGGGATTAGCATTTTAATATATTAATTTAGAACTAGTTGCTAAGGGATTAGGACTAGTATGCCTTGATGTGAATGTTTGAATGAAGTAATGAAATATTGAACAGAGTTTTATATTCATATGATTCATGAAACCCAATTCCAACGAAGTTTCTTTTAAATATAATTCCTTGCACACTAACTGTTTGATAAAAATACCAAAAAGAGTTTCTTGTGTTTTTCTGTACACTTTGATGTCTAATTGAGTTATAAAAGGAAGAATTGTCATGTGTTGCACAAGTCCCTTGGGAGAACGATACTTTTACTTATTCACTGTATTACTTGGAACGATTTGGTATACTTGCCAAAAAGTTATCAAGTTTTTGGCGCCGCTGCCGGGGAATTTGATTGTTTTGTTATTTCAATTAGTTGTTTATCAATTTCAATTTTGTTCCTATCTCTGTAAATTCATTGTTTTAGTTTTCTGTGTATCTGTATATATTGTGTTTTGTTCCTGTTGTTATTTCTTGGGTTGGTCATTGGAGATTTTTGTTCTGCATGCCACGCAGAACAAAATCTGAGAATTTATTGTTTGATTCTGAGATTGAAAGGACAGCCCGTAGAAATAATAGTAGGCGTAGAAAAGAAAATAGAAAAAAAGAAGCTAGAGAATCCAGCTTATCTTCAAAAGCTTATTCTTCATCTGACCGAGAGGGTAAAAAGATGGAGGAAAACGAGGATAATGAACAAAGAAGGCGTACGTTGGAAGATTATGCTTCAGTGACTGTACCTACATCTTTCAACAGTATGGCCAAACCTGTGATAATTACGGCTAACATGGAAATGAAGCCAGCATTGATACATCTTGTTCAAAGTAATCAGTTTTCAGGATTGTCACACGAAAATCCCTATGATCATCTGGCAACTTTTAATGAATATTGCAACACTGTGAAAATGTTGAATGTGTCAGAGGATGCAATCAGACTTAGTCTTTTTCCATTTTCCTTGGCAGGCAATGCCAAGAAATGGTTAAATTCTTTTCCTGAGAGAAGTCTGACAGGTTGGGATGACGTTGTGTCAAAGTTTTTGCAGAAGTATTTCCCTCAATCAAAAATAAACAAAGGCAAGCAAGAGATATCCTCTTTTCAACAGGAACCTGAAGAGACTTTGAGTCAGACATGGGATAGGTTTAAGGGATTGTTAAGAAAGACTCCCATACATGGATTTGATGTCCCCACTCAATTGAACCTGTTCTTAGGAGGGTTAAAATCTCACACAAAATTGATGCTAGATGCCTCAGCAGGAGGTAACATTAGGTGGAAGACACCTGATGAAGCTCATGAAATTATTGAAAATATGGCATCTAGTGACAATGATATTCAATGTGAGAGAGGACAAAATCAAAAGAAGGGAATGTTTGAGTTGCAATCCCAAGATGCCTTATTAGCCCAAAATAAAATTATGACTCAACAGCTTGAGTCTCTGATGAAAAAGGTATCACAACAACAAATTCAAAATGTATCACAGGCACAACATACTGTGCAAGGGTGTGAACTGTGTGGTGGAGAGCACCAAAATGGACAGTGTGCTATTCTCACCAATGCTAAGGAAGAGGTCAATTACATGGGAAATCAAGGCCGTCAAGGCAATTATGGAAATGATAATCAAGGATGGAGACCTCATCCTAGCATGGGTCAAGCTAGTTCCAGTAGACCACCTCCACAGTTTCAACAACAACCCACTCTTTCTGATAGGACATCAAAACTGGAAGAAACTCTTCAACAATTTATGCAGATGTCCATATCAAATCAAAAGAGCACAGATGCATCTCTAAGAAATTTAGAAGTTCAAATGGGTCAGTTGGCCAAGAAACTGGAAGAAAAGCCTGTAAATACATTTGGAGCTAACACTGAAACAAATCCAAAAGAGCACTGTAAAGCTATAACAACAAGGAGTGGTAAAGTGTTAGACAGTGTAGTTGTGAGGAAAGAAGATCAAGAGGAAAAGTTAAATGAGGAACAGAAAGATAAAGAAGAAGAAGTGGAAGAGCAGAAAGATAAAAATAAAAAAATTGAAGAGAGCCAAAAGGGAAAACAGATTGTGAATCCTTTACCGTACCCAAAGACATATTCTAGAAAGGAAAAAGAAAGTCAATTTTCTAGATTTATGGCTCTCTTCAACAAGCTGGAAATTACAATTCCCTTTTCTGAAGCACTTCAACAGATGCCCTCTTATACTAGATTCATGAAAGATCTGTTGACCAAGAAGAGAAAGTATATTGAGGAAGAAACAATAGAGGTGCAAGGGAATTGTAGCGCCATCATCCAAAAACTTCTACCACCAAAATTCAAAGACCCTGGAAGTTTTACTATTCCATGCACAATTGGAAAACTCCCTATTGGAAAAGCATTGATAGACTTAGGAGCAAGCATTAATTTGATGCCTTTGTCTATGTTAAAGAAAATAGGAGACATGGAAGTAAAACCAACAAGGATGACTCTACAATTAGCAGATAGGTCTTTAAAATACCCATATGGAGTTATTGAAGACGTACTGGTGAAAGTTGATAAGTTTACTTTTCCAGTAGATTTTGTTATTCTTGACATGGAGGAGGATACTGAAGTTCCCCTTATATTGGGTAGACCTTTCATGAAAACTGCAAGAGTCATAATTGATGTTGATGATGGTCATTTGAAGGTGAGGCTACATGATGAAACAGTAACTTTTAATGTTGTGGAGGCTATGCAACATCCAAAAGATAAAGGGAACTGTTTCAGAGTTGAAGTACTGGATGATGTAGTTGAGACTGTAAAAAATCAGATGTATGTGAAATCTCCTTTAGAGCGTGTATTGGTTGATGCTTGTGAAGAGCTGACTGTTGAAGAAGAATCTGAAGTGGAGGAGATTTCACAACATCTAGAAAAATTAAAAGAAGAGAATTTCACTGATGAGAGAGTAGAAAAATTGGGAAAGGCTGACTTGGATGATCAGGAAAAAATGGAATTAAAAGTGCTTCCTGATCATCTCAAGTATGTGTTTTTAGAAGAAAATTCTAAGAAGCCGGTGATCATAAGCAATTCTCTATCAAACAGTGAGGAGAAAAAATTAGTGAAAATCTTGAAAGAGAATAAAAAGGCAATCGGTTGGCATATTTCTGATTTGAAAGGCATAAGTCCAACCTACTGCATGCATAAGATCATGATGGAACAGGATTATAAGCCCATAGCACAACCACAGAGAAGGTTGAATCCTACTTTGAAAGAGGTGGTGAGAAAGGAAGTGCTTAAATTGCTTGAAGCAGGAATGATATATCCTATCTCTGGTAGTGCTTGGGTGAGTCCTGTACATGTTGTTCCTAAGAAAGGGGGTATGACTGTTGTTCAGAATGATAAGAATGAATTAATTCCTACAAGAACAGTCACAGGGTGGAGAATGTGTATTGATTACAGAAAATTAAATCAATCCACCAGGAAAGACCATTTTCCTCTCCCTTTCATGGATCAAATGTTGGAAAGGCTAGCAGGACAAGCTTATTATTGCTTCCTGGATGGGTATTCAGGATACAATCAAATAGTAGTGAATCCAGAGGACCAAGAAAAGACCGCTTTCACTTGTCCCTTTGGTGTGTTCGCATACCGAAGGATGCCTTTTGGTCTCTGTAATGCTCCTGCTACATTCCAACGTTGCATGCTAGCCATTTTTTCTGATTTGGTAGAGAATTGCATTGAAGTCTTCATGGATGATTTCTCCGTTTTTGGAAAATCATATGATTTATGCCTAGAGAACCTGGATGTAGTTTTGAAGAGATGCATTGCCACGAACCTTGTTCTAAATTGGGAAAAATGTCACTTTATGGTTCGTGAGGGAATTGTCTTAGGACATAAGATCTCATCCCGGGGAATAGGTGTAGATCAAGCAAAAGTTGATGTGATTAAAAAGTTACCACCTCCTATGAATGTAAAAGGGGTAAGAAGCTTTCTTGGACATGTTGGTTTTTACCGAAGATTCATAAAAGATTTCTCCAAGATAGCTAAACCCCTTTGTAATTTGCTTGTGAAGGACACTCCATTTGAATTTGATGGGGAGTGTCAGAAAGCTTTTGAAGTATTGAAAGAGAAGTTGATATCGGCCCCTGTTGTAGTCGCACCAAACTGGACTCAAAATTTTGAGTTAATGTGCGATGCTAGTGATTATGCTATTGGGGCTGTTTTGGGACAGAGACGTGGCAAGATTTTTCATGTTATTCATTATGCCAGCAAAGTTCTGAATGGGGCACAATTGAATTATGCCACCACTGAAAAGGAATTTTTGGCAATTGTGTATGCTCTTGAAAAGTTTAGACCTTATTTGATAGGGTCTAAAGTTATCATATACACTGACCATTCAGCCATCAAATATTTACTGGCAAAATCTGACTCAAAGCCACGTCTCATAAGATGGGTTTTATTGTTACAGGAATTTGATTTGGAAATCAAAGATAAGAAGGGGAGTGAGAACGTAATTGCTGATCATTTGTCTCGCCTTCTTAACTCTGAGGTGACTGATAAAGAGGGAGAAATAAAGGGAGAGTTCATTGATGAGCGTCTGATGCTCATACAACAGAGGCCATGGTTTGCAGATATGGCTAATTTTAAGGCTGCAGGAATTCTCCCTGATGACTTGACTTGGCAGCAAAAGAAGAAGTTTCTACGTGATTCCAAAGAATATCTTTGGGATGATCCTTATCTCTTCAAACTGGGTGCTGACCACTTACTTAGGCGGTGTGTTACAGCAGAGGAAGCTGCTGGAATCCTATGGCATTGTCATAATTCGCCATATGAAGGTCACTTTAATGGAGAAAGGACCGCCGCCAAAGTGCTTCAATCTGGTTTCTTTTGGCCTACCTTGTTCAAAGATGCACATGCTCATGCTAGAGGGTGTGACAGATGCCAAAGAACAGGAAGCATATCAAAGAGACATGAGATGCCACTGCAGGCAATTTTAGAAGTTGAAATATTTGATTGTTGGGGAATGGATTTTATGGGACCACTACCTTCTTCCTACAACAACGAATATATTTTAGTAGCAGTGGATTATGTCAGTAAGTGGGTGGAAGCTGCAGCATGTCAGAAGAATGATGCCAAGACTGTTGTCAAATTTCTCAAGAGGCAAATCTTCTGTAGATTTGGTGTACCTAGGATCCTCATAAGTGATGGAGGATCACATTGCTGTAACTCCCAGTTGGCCAAGGTCTTGAAACATTATGATGTGAGGCATAGAGTTGCTTCACCGTATCATCCACAGACCAATGGTCAAGCTGAAGTCTCCAACAGGGAGATAAAAAGAATCCTGGAAAAGACAGTATCATCTTCAAGAAAGGATTGGGCAGCAAAATTAGATGATGTCCTGTGGGCTTATAGGACTGCCTTGAAGACTCCTGTAGGGCTAACACCCTACCAATTAGTCTATGGCAAGTCATGCCATCTACCTGTTGAGATGGAACATAAAGCATACTGGGCTTTAAAATTTCTTAACTTTGATGCTTCTCTGTGTGCAGGTAAAAGGAAGCTTCAATTGCAAGAGCTGGAGGAAATGAGGTTGACTGCCTATGATTCATCAAGAAAATACAAAGAAAAGATCAAGGTGTACCATGACAAAAAGCTGATCAAGAGAGAGTTCCAACCTGGACAACAGGTATTGTTGTTCAATTCCAGATTCAAACTATTTCCAGGTAAGTTGAAATCTAAATGGTCTGGTCCCTTTGTGATAAAGGCAGTCAAGCCTTATGGTGCTATTGAACTAATGGATCCAAATTCTGAGAATTCAAGTAGAAGCTGGATTGTTAATGGCCAGAGATTGAAACCTTATTTGGGTGGTGAGGTTGAACGCCTCACCACAATTATTAATTTCTCTGAACCATGAGATTCTGGGTCAAGCTAGTGACGTTAAAGAAGCGCTTGCTAGGAGGCACCCTAGCACATGTTTGTATATATTTGTGTCTGTTAATTGTGTTTTTATAATTGTTAAGTTTGAGTGTGGAGAGGAAGTGCTAAGATGCTTGGGGAATGAGTTCTGACGCTCTATTCGCACAGCGCACAGCTGAGGTGCGCTATGCGATTAGATGATTTTATAACGCAGTGATTTATTCGCACAGCGAATTTCATGCGCTCTGTGAGAGAGAAAAAGAAATTGTTTTGAAATTGAAGTTCGCATAGCGATTGCATTCGCTTTGCGATTTTAAAGTTTAATTTTTCTCTTTGCGGAAGTACTCGCATAGCGCATGTGATAAGCAAGGCGAATAAAATCACCAGAGCAACTTGAGCATTTAATTCGCATAGCGCACACTTTGCGCTATGCTACCCAAAGTTGGGGGTGAGCTCTGTCAAAATTCGCACAGCGAAATGGTGCGCAGAGCGAATTAAAAGAGAGTGGTTTGAGTTACGTTTTAATTCGCATAGCGCATAGCTGAAGTGCGCTCTGCGAATGTGTTAAAAAAAAAAAAAAAAAAAACAAAAGTTAAAATTTAGTCGCACAGCGCACAGCTGAGGTGCGCTATGCGACTTAACATAAAAATTCAAAAAAATAATAAAATATTCAAGGTGCAGAAAACGAGAGAAATTCGCACAGCGCACAGCTGTGGTGCGCTATGCGAATTGACTCGTTCAGTTATTTTTTTTTTAAAAACTTACTTCTTCCCCAATTCATTTTACCACTCTTCATTTTACCACTCTTCATTTTACCCTAGCCACCATTCTTTTCCTCTCCGCACAGCGAACGCACTTGTGCCCATATCTCCACTGCCACCATTTTCCATTCTTGGCTGTGTTTTGCTTCTTCAAGTATCTCTTCATTCTCGGATATTGGTTCCTTTCCAAAGGTTTCACTCCTACTCCATGTGCTTCTTTGATTCTTAGTTTTCATGGAACAATAATAGGGTTTCTTGTATATCTGTTTGACCCAAACCATGCTTATCAGTTTTCAAGCCAAATCTGTTTGTGTTTAAACATGAATTTGCACTGTCTTTGATTTCTGGTGGATGTCCTCTGCAATATCTCTCGCTAGGCGACACACTCGCATAGCGAACTATAGGTCTGCTTTCTGGTATGAAATTCGCTTGGCGAGACATTCGCAAAGCGAATTACATGTTTAATTTCTGATAAGAAATTCGCACAGCGACTCTTGTCGCATAGCGAGTATCATAAGCGAAGACCCTATTTCTCATTTTCGCACAACGATCAGTGTCGCATAGCGAATTGATCTTGACAGTAGGCACTGAAAATGCAAATTCGCATAGCGCACAATGGCGCATAGCGAATTCCATCTGGCAGCATCTGTGTTTTGCTTAATTCACTTGCTCTGACCCATTTTCCACAATTGTTTGCACTGTCCATTAATTCTTGCAGATGGCACCTCCCAAGACCACACAAGAAAAGAAGAGGAAGACCACCCGAGGGTCTTCTTCTAGATCCCAACCTTCAGAAGCCCAAGAGGAGCACCTTGTCCTGAACTATGATCAGGACCGTTTTATATCAGAGGCACATTCTGATAGGTTTCATCAAGTTATCATGGGCAGGGCATTATTACCTGAGAGGAGGGTTGAATTGAAACCTGGAGAGTATGACCATATCCAGGAAGAACTGGAGAAGAGAAGATGGAACTTTGTTTTAGCCAGCCTTCCAGATGAGATTGATGAAGTCTTGGTTAAAGAATTTTATGCAAATGCTTGGGAACCTGACCACTCTCAGCCTCACTCTAGAGTTTCAAAAGTGAGAGGCAAGCTCGTACGCTATGATCGCAGATCAATGAACAGGATTCTGAATACACTGATGTTTCAGCCGTGCCCTCTAGGTGCTTTTATGTCTACCTATCCTGATCATGACCTTATTGCCTCCACTTTATGCCTTCCCGGATATGGCTATCAGCTTGGCACTAGTGGGACACCAGTGCGAATATTAAGGAAACATTTGAATTCACTGGCCATAATCTGGAGTCTCTTCACATTCACCAACATTTGTCTCAATTCTCATACTTCCGATATCAATCTGGAAAGATCTTATATGGTATATGGAATTATGACAGGGATTGACATGGATGTGGGAGCTTATATCTCTCAAGAAATGGCACTGATTGCTGATAATGATACATGTAAGCTTGGATTTCCTGCCTTGGTGACAGCATTGTGCAAGGCCAGTGGAGTACCTGGAGTTTCTGATATCACTTTGAAACTTCAACCCCCTCTCAACAAGAAATTCTTTGATAGAAATTGCAGCAGCAGGGACGACTTCTCTGCTATGAATGCCCCTCCTCCAGTTCCTCCGCCACGCAGGAATGTTAGAGCGGCCAGACCACCTGTAGCGCCGTCTGTTCCTTCACCTGATCTTTTCACTCGCTACATGCAGCAGAGTCTGGCTCGTCAGGACGATATCCGCGACTGGTGCACTAGTATGAGGCAGGGTCAAGTGTCTTTACAGGAGAGCATGTATCATTTGTCCTTGGGCATCCCTGATTTTCCTCCAGCTTCACTGATGACTGGAGACCAGTTTGCAGCGCAGATTCCATGGCCTGAGGGCAGGCCAGAGTCTAGGTGGGGGAGTGCCTTTCCAGGAGCACCAGAGCCAGAGTTAGAGGAGCAGGAGGACATGATGGCAGGTGATGGTGATGAGGAGGCAGAGGAGCCAGATCCCAGATGGGTACAGCAGAGTTATCATTCGCAGGAGAGCCAGTGGAGATCCAGGCCAGATGCGTCCTGGTAGAGTGCTGATGGACAGATGTTATTGATGTGTTATTTATGTTTTTGTTATGTTGTTTTTAGATGTTTCAGTTTAGATGTTATTGTGGAACTCAGTTTATTTGTGATGTTGGTTGTGGTTGTAAAGACTTTGAGGTTTTGATTTAATGACTATGCATTGTCTGATTAAGTTATGTGATTCTTGAGGATGATGACATGTATGTTTGTGGTTACTGTGCTTCAAAATTTTTATCTGTGTGTATGAATATGACCAGATTTGTGAGTGTTGAGTACATATACTGATTGAGAGATATTGAATTGTCTGGATATGGACTTGGATTTTGCATGAGTTTGATTCTATGTACACACTCTTTTTGGTTAAGGATGAAAAAGGCCCTGTTTGTATTGATCATATAGCTACTTGGCCAGATAGCCAACCTTGAGACACTATGATACATTTGTGAACCTTTTGAGCCTTGAAAATTTTTTTTTCCTTCCACCTTGAGCCTATTAGATGATACCCTACCTTACACCTTAGAAGAGAACATGTATTATGTTTTAAAGGAGGTTAAGGTTGAATTCAAGTTTGGGGGAAAGAAAAAAATATGAAAGAAAAAAAAAAGGAAGAAGCTCAAAATGAAAGAAAAGGTTGAGCTGTGAAAGAAAATGGTATGTGATAAATGATATATTTTGGGATTTGAGTACTGTATTGGGAATTGAAGTTGTTCTCTTCTTAATAGGTGTCTTTGAATCCAAGAAAAACCATGATTCTTTTTCTAGCCAAGCCAAATCTTAACCTGAAAAGACCTTTGGACTTAACCAATAGTGTGTGAAGTGTGTGAATCAAATGAAATGCAAAAGCTGATGAAGTTCTAGAACAATTCTGCTGTGAGGACAAACACTGTGAGTGGTGAGACTGATAAATGCTGATCTGGTTTTACATATTCTATACACAGGTGAATTTTTTGAGTATTGTACTGTGTCATACCTGTTTGAATCTTTAGGAATGCATGTGATTTGTCTGATGTGTAAAGTCATTCTATCAAAACGTCAAAGGTGTGTTATGTGTTGTTCATATGTTTCTGTTATTTCCTGAGGGCATGAAATAGTTCAAGTTTGGGGGAGTTGATAAGTGTGAAAAACAGATGTTTTGACACTTATAAAGGATCTCAATTTTGTAATTATTCATGTTATTACTCAGTGAAAAGTCGTAATAGGAAGTAGATTGTGTTGTAAATTATTGTTCAGGAAAAGTTGTACAAAAGTGAAATTGTCAGCCAATTCTCGCATAGCATAAGCAAAATTCGCAGAGCCAGGAGAATACATTCGCACAG
This sequence comes from Vigna umbellata, assembly GCF_029865625.1. Taxonomy (NCBI): domain Eukaryota; kingdom Viridiplantae; phylum Streptophyta; class Magnoliopsida; order Fabales; family Fabaceae; genus Vigna; species Vigna umbellata. Next base: position 81,093,054 of record NC_142165.1, on the reverse strand, counting down.
CGCACCACCATTGGTTCGCTGAGCGAATCATGCCAGTTTGGAGATTTCAAGTCTTGAATTCGCACAGCGCATCAGAGGCTGTGCGCTTAGCGAGTTGGTGCAGTTGAGTACTGAATTAATTTTAATTCGCACAGCGAATCTGCTTCTGTGCGCTGAGCGAATGGAGCAGTTTTATGAGAAATAAACTGTCTCTTAAAAGACGTGCTTGGAAGGAGAACAGGGACTGAAAAAAAGAAAAACTTGGAGAACTGCTCTGGAGAACAAGGAGACCATCAAGAGACCTCTCTGAAGACATCAAGACTGCACATCATGCAAGGAATTGCAGAAATGAGTATGTTTGTGATGTCTAGGATAGGCTAAACTTTTATTCGTTGGAATTGACTGTAATGGCTGACATTTGATGTAATCTTTCCTGTTCAATATAAATTGTGTTCGTATGCTTTTCTTGTTTACTTTTTATTTTATTTTACGGAAGTAAAATAAACTTGTTTTTATATTTAAATTGTACTGGGAAGTAAATTTGAGTATTAACGCAAGAAAAGCAACCAGAAGGAAAGATGCTAGGAATAGTTTCAATTCTCCTGGTCATCAATAACATCGTTCTTAATGCAAAGTTTATGTTTACTTACTTAAGGAATTAAGAATTGAACATAATTCTTTAGAACTTGTTTTAAGGAATTAAACCAAGATACTGTGATGTTGATGTGTGAACGCAAGTTATATTGCTCAGATTAGTCACTGTAATGTGGTCATGAAGTCAATTCCAATGAAGCTTTCTTTAAATTTTAATTTCAATTTTAAATTGTCATCTAGCTTGAAACTGTTAATTCATCTATATTTTGTTGTTCAATTGATTTTGATAAATAAATTTTAATTGAATAACGTACCACAAATTCCCTGAGGAGAACGATACTTTACTTATCACTGTATTACTTGGAACGATTTGGTATACTTGCCACATAAAAACCAATATGTATAGAAGCTAGGTTCCCCCTATCAACAATTAATCATGAAATCTTTTACAAAGAAAGTACGACTTGGGTACTAAAGTGGAATAAACAAAAATACAAAGTCCCTATGCTAGTTATCTTGATCAACGGCTTCAGTAACGACCTCCTGAGCAAGGGCCTCTACGTACTCATCAACCTTAAAGGCTTCCTCCACATCGACATCAAGGACACCTTCAACAACGTCTTTATCCATGTCGAAGTACCCCAAGTCCAAGGTAAAACTATAAAAGGTGGTTGCCTCTTCGCCTTCTCAAAGCTTGCAACTTAGGGCACTAGTCTAATAGTCATGAAATTGACACTCTCTTCATCAAGACGAGCAACTTCAACCTCAAGATCATCAATTCTCTCGTTCAGATGAACCACCTCCCCTTGAAGGGTACCAACACTCGTCTCTTCTTTTTCAACCTTTGTTGTCAAGGCTGCCTTCTTGTTCTTTAGCTATTGGAGTTCATAGGTCAGCTGAAAAGTATGGCTAAAGGTGCTTTATGCCAACTCCAGATCTTTGCTCATCAACTTTTGGCTCACCTCTATATACAAGCCAACCAGGTTATCCCTCTTGATCTTCATCTATGTTGCTTTCACTTCAAGGACCTTCAACAACTCCTCGGTTGCCTTTTGTCGAGTCACCTCCTCTCTCAGCATGGTAAGCTCGTCATCTTTCTTATTGAGCATTTTCTCACTCTCGTCCAAGCTAGCCAAGAGCTCGACCTTCTCCTTTTCAGCCTTAACAAGTTGGGCCATCTACTTCTTTCTCTTGGCCTTGTAAACCTTGCAATAACGCATGATGGCCGTCCACCTAGCCATCATGATCTCTGTCGAGTCCATGTAGCTCTCCAGACTTGCCTTCTTCCACAACTTTAAGCCATAAGGAGTGGGAAAATAATCACTCTTCACAAACTCCTCGTGCATCTCCATGTGCCACGGGGAGGGCATGTTAGGTAGGGTTTTTGAGGCATATTCCACCCTAAAATATGACCTCACACCAAGGTGGGACAAGTGAGGAAGATCCCTAAGGTTTAGAGATGGAGGAGTGATAACGGTTGAAAAACCGTTATTTTTATACTTAATTTTGATATTAAAAACACCCCTTTTGACTTAGAAGCTTGGTTGAACTCATGTTTTTGCTTTAGTTTTGTGAATAAGAGAGTTAAAGGTGAATTTAATGGTTTTGTGCTAGATTCCCTTGATTTTGTAGGTTATTGGAATTATTTGAAAGAAGAGTTAAAGTACAAAATGGTTGGAACGCAGAAAAGTCAACCAGTCAACACAAAAAGTCAATAATCAACCAAAAAAGTCAACCAGAATGCAGAAAAGTCAACCAAAGTGCAAAAATAGTTGCGTTGAGCGGTCAATTCCGCTGAGTGGCAATTTTGAAGCGCCGAAATCGCCGTTGATCGCAAAATTCCATTGAGCGCCAGTGCCGCACTTACCGTTAAGCGGCAAAAGTGCTGTTGAGCGCCATTTTTATGGGCTTGGACCTGTTTTCTGTCATTTTTGTGGGCTTGGACCAATTTTCTGTTATTTTTATGTCCTATTTAAAGACCCAGATGTCTTAGGGTTTGTATCTTTTGATGGCTTAAGCACATAAACACACTTTTCACCCCTTGGGGGTAGATTTGGAGATGGTGACTGCTCTCCTCTTCTCTTTCTCGAGTTTTTCTATCTGTTCCATTCTTTCATTCCATTGTTCATCTAGTTTCTCCATGACGATGGAGGGCTAACCCTTATTGTTGTTGGGAAAGATGTAACCTCTTAAACTCTCATGTATTGAATTTGTTCTTCAAGATCTTTTAAAGATACATGCTTTCTTTTATTAAGTGTTAGAGATATTCTTCTTTGCTCAAATGCTTGTAATGTTTTATTCATGTACGACATAAATCTTATGATTTGTAAGTATCAAGAGATTTCGTACTCCTAGGGTTGGACGATTTGGGGATGTGACAACTCTCCTCTTCTCTCCCTAGGATTGTTATTGAGAGATATCTTACAAATCACGATCTGGGAAATTCTCCCAATAGTAGTATAAACCTAGACATAGGAGTATGATGGTTGGTTGCCTTTAAGCTTCTGTTCACTATAATGCATGATTAATTGCTAGGGAGACAAGACATTGTAAACTAGTGATTATGATTAGGTTTTCTTCACCAACACATCGGGTTTAAGGTAAATTAGAAAGTGGCATTAACATTAATGAAGAAAGATGAATTCATATATGCATGAGAGTAAATTAGGTGAAATCTAAACCCCAACAACAATATCATCAACTTCATCCATTCTTTCTTGTGTTTAACCTCAATTGATCAAATTGCATTCATGTTTATTTTATTGCATTTTCATTCAAAAAACCCCAAATATGTTCTATAGAGTCTTAATTAGTTGAGTAATCACATAACTGTTTAGTGTCGTGAGTCTCTTGGGAAACGATACTTGGTCTTACCAGTTTTATTACTTGATACGATTCGATTATACTTGTCGAAGGTTAACAAGTTTTTGACTCCGTTTTCGGGGATTAAAAATTTGTTCATCAAGGAGAAGGAACACCACTAAGGGAAAAACCTCTTGAGGTCCCTGACTATTCAAGATTCTCTTCAGCATAGAGACCCCTATCGTGGATCCCACCAGATACCTCCTTAATAGGCCCCTCCGAAACATCACCTATGGTTAAGTCCACCACTTTAGAAAGTGCGCTGACGAGTGCATATTTATGCCCTCATTTAGCCTTTAATATTGGATTCTTAATTGATTTTTGTACTTTTATAGAATATTTTAATTAGAATTTGTTATAATTGGGTTTATTTAGCATGAGAAACAAAAACATGTTAAAAATAGCTTTTTAGTTGCTTAAATGTTCTTTCGATATTTTTATGTGTGTTAGTGCAACTACAGCTAAGTTGAGCTCATTGAAGCGTGGCAATAAATTGATTAAAGTTTCATAACACCTTAAAGATAAATCTAAGAATGACAAATAATCAAGACCATAAGAAATCAATCCAAGCATAACATGAAAAGGTAAAGAAATTTGGCTAACCCAAGAGGGAACAAACAACAAAATTTGGATCTTGCGATTTTTCTCTATTTTTCTGCTAAAAGAGCTTTGATAATTGATAAATATTTATGATTAAATATAATTTGAGGAAACTATGTCTTAAGATATTTTATTTGATATTGTTCAATAACTACTTTATTTAACTATATCAATAAATATCAAAAGATAATATTTACAAACTATTTGTTTCATCTAGCATATATCTTTTCAAATATTTTTTGATCTCCACAACAATCAAATATATTTTGAAGATATTAGATTATTTAGAAGATAATTGGAGGATATTACATTATCATAAAGAAGATTACAACAATAGAAAAGTCTGAAACAAAGCCTAATTCAATTTCTATATAAAGAGACTTAGGGAAACACATTAGGAGAGCTTAGGGTTCAAATTTTGTCCTCTCTCTTCTATCATGTTCTCCACCATCTCTTCTTCTATTTTCATGTTATTTCAATATTCTATGGAGTTCTAAGCCTCTGGGTTGATTATGCTGTAATTTCTTAATTAGATTATGAGATTAGATGAATAATTTTTTTTGTTCTTTTTTGGTTCTTGTTGTGATTTTTTTTATCGATGTCTTTTGTTTCTTAATAAAGTAAAAGTAATGATTTTTACATTATAGAAATTTAGCATGGTGTCAAATCTATATAACGTATCAATCACATGAGTCTAAGGACTTTTAATTTTAATTGAGAATTTACTTTGATTAAAGTTATAAACTTTCATATGATTGAATGGGTTTTTGTCAATAATTGAGAATGTACTTTAATTAGTGATAAAAAAATTAAAAAAAATTAATCAAGATTGTACTTTGGTTAATTTACTTTTTACTTGATATAAGAGTAGACATGATTAGGCATAGTAATATTTAATTGAGAATGTACTTTGGTTAAGAGTGAGAACGCCAACAAATTAATTGAGAATTTACATTGATTAATTTGAAAATCTAAGATAATAATTAATTGAACAATAATCTTTAGATAACCAATGATGAATCTTATTTTGAAAGAAACAGTAAAATCAACTTATTTTCTTTATCATTGTTTTTCTTTTATCTTTTTAAATATCTTTATAAATTTCTTTCTTTCTATCTTTTGTTACATCGTTCTTTAATTTTTCTTTATCTTTATCTTCTTTAGTATTTTACTAACCCTTTTGTATAGTTTTTATAAGAACTAATTTGTTAAGAATCAATTCCGTGTTTGTTGGGAGACAACTTAGGGTTGATTTTATCATTTTTATTTTGTTGGCTACTATCTTAGCAATACTAAAGTTGCTATAGTTTAGTCATATTAATTTGATCGCATCAACGACAACGTATCATGCACCCTTCTCATCATGATCCTCACGTGCAAGAAGGGAGACAGAATCTAGCACCGAAGACACCACTACAACTTTCTGCGTCATGACAAGAGAGGCCTCGTCGACCTTTTGCTTCTTGGACCACAAGAGATCCTATTGTAGAAGTCGACCTAATAGACTTGGTTTTCTGTTTCTTCAAAACGAGGCACCTAGATAATAACATAAATAAAAGTCCACAAACGTAACACTTGAGTTACTTAGATAGTAACACAAACAAAAACCCACATAGGCGGCCCTCAAGCCTATGTAAGGCGGTAGCACAAATCATGCCTACGGCAAGCAAATGCCTAAGCTGACAACACCTAAAAGAGCCTACCCAAGCCAATAGCCCAACATAAAGTCTGCCTATGTCGACAACACTAAGGCCTCCAAGTTGACAGCATAAAGCAAAGACTATCTGTAGAAAAGGCATTCAAACAGTCCAGTCAAACAACCAATCACTTGTAGATCACTATATGCTAATCAAACACTCAAGACGGGAGGCTTATATACCTATACAAACCAATAGATATACTTAAAAGTGCAGCCTAACGAGGACCATTAAGCCTCTTTATCTTGGAATGACCCAAAATACATATGAAGAATATTCACATATTCACACAATCATAACTAATCTCACTAATTTGATATTATAGTTATTATTCAGAATAAAAAATCATTTCATTATTATTATCTATTTTAGATAATTATTATTTTAATAATATTATTTAATATCACAACATAAGTTCATAGTTATCCTATAAATACAATTAATATTCAATCACTCTAATAATCACACTGTACTTACCACTTTATTCTCCTAAATTCTACAACTTTTTTTAGTGATTTGAGTGTGAAAAATTCTTTTGCATGTAGTTCTTATCTCCATTCCAACTTTGGGATTACACGTCAAAACTTCAAAACCACTTAGATCGTACTACGTGTTCAAAAGAGCCCTTTCAAAGACCCCGCTAAGAACATGTATAAAGTTGTAATAGTAATTATCGTATTATATTTATTATACGTATCAAATATTAATAATGCAAAAAGGTGTTAGAAAACGTGAATTACGGAAACTCTTAATTTGGGGTAATTGTTTCAGCAAGGTATGCGTGACAACAAAGGGCTGTGTTGCTTCTTGTGTCTCTGTTCCATCAGAATTCCATGATCTCTTCTTCCGTCACCTTTGACATCAACGATTAAGGCTTCAATTTTCATGCTCAGGAGAACCCTTTTCTTTGATTCTGGATCATGATTTTCTAGCCAAAAAGTTGTGTGTGAGGTGTCAACAAGGTGCATAACTTATCCTTCTAAGGTGTCTCTATGTGCATCTTTATTTTCATTCCATGAATTAATTTTCTTGTTTAATTATTAATTTTGTATGCATATTCAATGGCTTATAGGGTCAAGGGATCGAATTGGACATCTTGGCCCTGCAATTCCTCGATTAGTTTCATAGAAGATATTTTTTGGTATCATTTGTCTGGTTGTGACAAATGGGGGCATCTTCTGACAACGTAACCGGGTTTATTCTGGCTGTCTCTTCCAGCATTTTCATTGGCTCCAGCTTCATAATAAAAAAAATGGGGCTAAAGAAGGCTGGGGCTACAGGGAAAAGAGCAGGTTCATGATTCCTCTCATGGTTTTTCTTTTCTTTTTGGCATGACAAGGGTTGAATTATAATTTTTTCAATAGTTATTTTGTACTTATTTTTGTTTTTGATTGACCAGCTTCGGGAGGGCATGCATATCTCCGTGAACCTTGTTGGTGGTTTGGAATGATCTCTAGTAAGTGAATTTCAGTTTTTTAAACTATCCCAGTTCTGAATTTACTGGAGTAATGTACCGTGTAACATTTTTAACTGCAATACATACATAAGCTACCTACCTACCTGTTTTAATCTATAAAGGATTTCTTGCTGTGACCAATTGTGTTGCATGTTTGACCTAATTCATTTTTAAATGTGTTGTTGTATTCATTGATTTACTTTATATGATATACCATTTTGGACTTTTTACTAATCAGTTGTGCAGTTGTGTCATGTAGCTTCTGGACAAGATTTTAAGGTTTGGTGGCCATGCCAAGTCACCTTTTAATATTAATTATTTTTCTTAGTTTAAAACTATGTTTTAGCTTGAATGCAAAGGAATATGATGCTTGAACTTTTTAAAGTTTTCCAATTAAATGAAAGGTGTTCATTTGTTGTCTTTATTTTGTCTATCAGGGAATTACCATTTTACAGTTAAGGGTACAAGGATGTAGAATAATTTCTACTTATTTGGGCTACCAAAAATTCTTGATTTCTAATCGATTTCTATCTCTAGTACAAAGTATGCAAAAGTAGAGGTATTCCGATCCTTTTACTCCACCAAGAATTGCATAAAGTGATGGTCTGACATTATTAGTCCCCCCTCTCTTCTTACGAAGATACAAACAGTGGAAGGATGATGACTATTTCCTTCTTCCATTCTTCTATAATTTGATGACTGTTGACTTTATGTTTTATTTGTTTTTTCTTTTGATGGTAGTACATTACAGGTTAAGAATAAAAGCAACGAGCGAAGTAGGTGGACTTGACTTGCGGGTTTTTATATTTGACGAAGCTTTGAAAGTTCAAAATTGGGACCTGTTTTTATCATAAACTAATGAAAACTTTAGTCAGACGAAGGACTGACTGGGGTTTCTTTCATACTTTTACATGATATACAGTTGGGGGATATCTAATACACCCCTTTTTTGTTTTACGTTGGCTTCCATATTCATGAGACTTTATGAAAGAAATAAGCTTCCAATCTATTCATACCTTAAGTAATATTGAATACGTGTCACTGCCCCTGTTTACTACTGTTTCAAGAATTGAAGTTTCAACTTCATATGGTTACAGAAGATGCCTTGGCAGAATCTATATGTGTGTGTGTTTTTTTTTTTTTGTGTGTGTTTTTTTTTTGTGTGTGCATACATATACATCTTTGTACTCTATAACCAGAAATAACGTATCTGCAAATATTCTCACTTCTTACTAATCTGATGAAAAATTCATCTACTAATTCTTTATGTATGCTTAAATTTTCTTAGTGATTGTTGGAGAAATAGCCAATTTTGCAGCCTATGCCTTTGCTCCTGCACTACTAGTAACTCCTTTGGGAGCTTTGAGTATCATTTTCAGGTACGGAACATGGTATTCTGATGGCATTTGCTTCCTTTGAGACAACTGTGGATGCTCATCATCATCCATCAAATTTGAATTTGGATGCTGTTTTCGTTTAAGAAATAATTGCAAACTAATATCACCATGCAGTGCAGTACTAGCTCACTTTATACTAAAGGAGAGATTGCACATATTTGGCGTGCTTGGATGTGCTCTCTGTGTGGTAGGATCTACAACTATTGTGTTGCATGCTCCCCATGAAAGAGTTATTCACTCTGTTAAGGAAGTGTGGGAACTTGCTACAGAACCTGGTAACTTTTATCCCTGATTGCTTGGTTTCAACATTCTTAACCATTGAATGGATTCAAGCATTCATGTATGATTAATTAAGCTGTCATTGACTTCTTTTATTCATCAACAGGATTTTTGATCTACGGCTGCATAGTTGTGGTTGTGGTTTGCATCCTTATTTTCTATTATGTTCCACGATATGGGCAAAGCCATCTGATTGTATATGTTGGAATATGCTCTCTCACAGGCTCAATTACGGTATCCATTATATCTTCAATGCTCATAATATAGCTAACCTCTGTAAAGTTAACTTTGTTCCTTGTTGGGTAGGTTATGAGTGTGAAAGCAGTTTCAATAGCTATGAAGCTTACATTTGAAGGCAACAACCAATTCGTTTACTTTCAGACGTGGTTCTTTACAATTATTGTCATAGGATGTTGTCTTTTGCAGATTAACTACTTGAACAAGGTAAACTTTAATTAATATCTGTTACTACATGTTCCTTTGGTGACATGTTCCGAAGTACAACTCGATATAATTATGCTGAAGTTAAATTTATTTTTCAAAACTTTCTATTGGTGATTAGAGTGCTAGCATTGAAAATACTATTTTTGTTTTTTCGAAGATCTTTAACATTTGAACTTGATGATTAGTTTGTAATTTGTAATAGTTAAAAATATCTAACCATGCTTTTGTACAGAACTCTATCATTTGCTAAATGGAAATGTCTGCACTTTTAATCTAATATTTGGCATTTGGAAAAGTTATAAGTTATAACAAAAGGTTTTCTGTGGTTTATTTATCTTAATTGACATTCAACTAGTTCATTTCCTTCCATCTTTAGTTAAAAAAAGACGAATAATACTCAACATGCAATACTTTAGAAATGGAATGGCACATTCAGCATACTCTGTACACTTTCTTTAATAATTAAAATCAAGAATGCTAAAATCCTTGAAATAAGTGTAATGAGTTACTAGTTCAAGACAATATGCTTATTTATTGTAATGCTATTTATTTATTTATTTTGGAGACATATTTCAGGCTTTGGACACTTTTAACACCGCAGTTGTATCACCAATTTACTATGTCATGTTTACATCATTCACCATTTTTGCCAGCATAATGATGTTCAAGGTAACTAATTTTTTTCTATGGTTCCATATTACACATATTTTATATTGTTTTATACTTTTTCTTTAAAATGTGCTTGGGGATGCTACTAATTGTTTCTATTAAGCAAGTATGCACTAGCATCAGTATATTATCTGCAACCCCAATTATGTTGAAACATTATATTTCATCAATAATCTGCAGCATACTTAGATATTATTAGTAAGAAAAATAAAATATAGTCTGTCGAAAGTAAGTCAATACATCTATTATCCTCTCTATATATGAGATACTTGAAACCTCGTCTTCATAATGGCCATACAATTCAACCATCTATTGAAAAGTCTTCAAGGAATACAATATTAGAACTGGTGAATGCGTAGATTGCACTTGTTGTATCACTCACTCTCAATCCATAATTTTAACCATTTCTTTCCGTGAGTAATTTTAATAGCATTCATTCATAATAGCAAAAGGGTCCGGTTTAACGTCTGTGTCCGTCTAGAGAAATAGAAAAACAACTCATCATAGCAGCTGTATAATCGCAAAAAATCCCACTACAAGCTGCATTCAAGGAATCATCCATCGCTGTTTTCCCATCATTAGTACATTTCACCCATCCACAATCAGGAAGTTCCTAATTAACTTTACATTAGTTGCCTTCTTGGGATGACAATCAACTGAAAAAGCTTTGATAAATTCCCTAATGGTTCATACAACCCATGCAATGGTATTCGGGTATATTAACATAAGAATAAATGATATTCTCATAACACACTAGATTACGGTTATACCATATTTCAGAGATAGTATGTATAACAGTGGCAGCTGATACAACTTTAGCTTGATCACTCCAATAATTTTGCAAAATGGAGGATAGAACCAATTGAAGAACAAACATATTAATCTGCATCAGACCATTAAGCCATTTCCAAAATTCAGCACCCATATCATATATTAATTTAAAACTATCAACAACAAAAAGCCTGCTTTCACTTGGTGGAATCAGCCACATAATCAAAAGATGCCATTGTGCTTACAAATCTACAAATTTTGTAAGAATTATGTTTTATATTAAAATGCCTAAAGGATATATAGCACGATAAGGACAAAATCCAATTTAGGTACTTCAGATATAAGATTCTTGTTTCACCTTGTTTTAGTTAGACTACGAAGAAAACAGAACTACCGCGGAGTAAGAATTATTTGAGGGAAAATAACATTTTTCCTTGTCATGATTTGCTTATAACTTGACGGTTTTTATTTGTATATTTCAACTAGAGCGGTAAAATTTCTGGAATATGGATCGAGATCAGGGTTTATCCCCTTCGAAATCATGTTTAGAATAGGATTTTTAATAGCATTTAAAAGACCAAGAGTATACAGTGCAGTCTAAGAAAAATTGAAGTTCTATTAAAAAGATATGGCGACAAATAATAATTCTTCTAAGGTTAAATGGATTTAACATTTATAAGAATATGTTAGTGATTACCTAGAAGATGCTTGAGTATGGTTTTTACAAATTTATAATGAGCAGTGAGATCATTAGAGAAATCATTACCGTACACCCTAGAGGACTAATAATATGAATAGAATAATGGGTGATGAGATTTTGACAAGGCTACAATGCATGATTAACATCTACGATTGGTCAATTATCTGAATTGCTGTATTGTCTTGTAGACTCATCTGATCTGCAGTATAATTGCTCTTAAATAATATCTTCAATCGGTAGTTTGCAAATGGATTGCAAATCATTAATTGCTTTTCTGCTTTGTTGATTTTCTACAGGAGTGGGACACACAAGATGCATCACAAATTGCTACTGAGGTTTGTGGCTTTGTTACAATTTTATCTGGGACCTTTCTTCTTCACAAAACCAAAGATATGGGTAATAAACCCATACAGACTCCAGTTTTTACAGCTCCAGAGCATGAGGATAATAGCACAGCGACTTGATATCCATGTTGTTTTTAAACTCTAGCCTGGAAAACAGTGGTTTTTCATCTATGTTTCCAGACTACAGAGGGTTTTCAAATCCTATGAAGATTAAGCTATGTATGAATTTCAAGAAGAAGGTCAAAGAATGAGTGGTATTTCTTGGTTTTAACAAGCTTGTAGTGTCAGGAAAGGCAAAACAGAAAGTAAGAAGTGATAAAGGTTACAAGAAGCAGACAATATTAGAGATTAATATCATAATTTAGTTTCCTGTAATCTTTTCTTACGATTTTCCTTTTGGCAATTTCTATGAGCAGATGATTTTTTTGTGAAATTGTGAATAGCTAATACTCTAAAATTTGTCTTCATATGAGATCACGATCCTTGAAATCCATTTGAAAGTCTTGTTATGGTCTTCACACCTCAATGTTGTCTTGACTCATGAATGAAATATAAAAAGTTGAATATTCATTTTGGCTGAGTGTACTTGTATATAAGATCAATTAAAAAGGGTAGAGTCAATTTTCTAAAGATTTATTTTTTCTAGCTAGGTCTAATGTAACATTAATAGAAAGGTCGAAAATAATAAAAAAATTGAGATAATTTGTTAACTCAATTTGTATATACTCAGTTAGAATTATCTATGTTTATAGCAAGATCAATCTTAGCTGATATAAGGCAGTAATAGATAATTAACTATATAGCAACTGTCATATAAAGTTCCTCCCCTCGAACTTAGATTAACCACTCTAGTTTGGTGGTCAATTCACAAAAAATTGAGTATGTAAAAAGAGAAAAAACAAATTACATAAGGAGGATTGAATTGTATATCTAAAACTTTTTGAATATTTTCATCATTCACCATGTGAAGGTATATCATTAGACACAACTCTTGGCTTGACATATGCATTGTCAATAAATTGTCACAAAACTTGTTTATGAAAGACTCTCCTTTTTGTTAGATGCAAATGAGTAACAAATAATATGAAAGAAGAGGTAAACATGATTTGTTAATGAAAGATTATGTCTAATTCTTCATCAACACAAACAAATTTCATTAAAGCATACTAATAAAAAAAAATACAATTGAGTTCTTTGGACCTTAGTTATTCCATGCTAAAAACCCAAGTATTTTTCTTAAAAACAATCATTTCGGATTAAATCACTTCTTGATATCTTGAGTATTCTTTAGAATGAAGTCATTTCGAATTAAACAATTGTGATTTAAAAAGATTACATATTTTGTTCATTAAAAGGAGATAATATGTTAAGACAAATACAAAAAAGTTCGTTCTTTTAAAATATTATTGAACACAAATAATATTTTTACTCACAAACTTAGAGTTTAAAAATACCTTGATCGCTTAGAAAAAAATGCAATAGAATCTTTTATAACCTTTACTTCTTAAGAAAAAGGTTGAAAGAAAAAAATTGTTCAAAATCCTTTAGAGCCGTTTTGAGATTTTAAGAAGTTCTTTTACTTCATCTTGCATATGTCCACATTTAAACTTGAAAATACATTAAATATTATTTATATAATATTAATTGCATATTTCTTCCTCAAATAACACTTTCATATACTATATAACTTATATCAAGCCTAGGTAATATAACTTTTAATGCAAAACCCTACACAACTGGTATTCCTTGCAAAATTAACATACTCTTAAATCAAAGGAGTTGTTGATGGGATTTTAGGTTTTGAAAACATAGGAGACGTGTTATATGAAAGAGCTTTTCATTTTATTTTATTCATATAATATATATATATATAATATCAAATATTCATAATATCTCAATCTTAATTTCTTAAATATAAATAATAAAATGTGTTTCTTTATGTAATTTTTTTTAAAAATTAAAACATTTCCTAAAAACTAATTTAAATGAAAAAAATAAGTATTATCAATAATATATTGTTGACATGAAGCAAATTTAAGTTCATTTTTCAATAAATTCTTGATGTAGATAAGTTTTCAGGAAATCCTTTTGTTAGAATGAAAAAAACAAACATTCTATTCATACATAAAATAAATACTTATAATATTTGAGTACATATAATGAAATGCTTACGTATGTCCAAACTTAGCTTATTAATTAGACTAAACTATTTGTTTCTATTATGATATGATGCTTATAAAAGCATATTTTACGCTTTGTTGTAAACAGTTAATCAAATCAACTTGAGATATTTATAGTACATCTTTTAGGTTTGGAAATAATGTCTACAATAGTTATGAGATAGTATAATATCAATTCCAGATAATTGACATGAATTCAGCTAAGCCATATTAATAATAAACAAAACATTAGGGCCAAGTACTGCATGGATGGCTTATGTATCTTCGGACAGATATCGTACAGTAGCAATATAAAAAGAGTTAGGATTAAAAAAATAATTCGTAAATATTATTACCATAAGAGTACACTGTACATACATATCCTATCCCTTAACAGTAAAGGTAATATATAAATTTTTAAGTTAATGTATTTAGTTGTAATTTAAATAAAAAAAAAATGAAGGGACCAAACTGTAAATCCTCAAAACCATTTGGTCCTACCATTGGATGGATCAGACTTGCATAATTTAAATGCAGTCTCAGTAATTTATAAGCAAACCTTTCAACCACAGCTTTGGTGGCTGTTTTAGGGCATCTAATGATGTAGCTTTCATTGGCAGCTGTCTCATGTTATTGAAAGCGACAACTAGATTGATCATGATATTATAATAGTTACATATTGGCAGCACAGCAGAACCTCCCCAAATAACTTTATCACTTACATATGTTATTATGAGAATATATGAGAGAGTTTGAATTTCATAGTTAAATATGGAGTTTTTTTTTTTCCAGTAGTGAGATATTATATTTGTATATGAATAAATAAATATAATAAACAGATTCTTTTATTAGATGATAATTTTGAAAATATTTGATAATCAATTATTATATTATAAAATGTTTTATAATATTTTTAAGTATCTAAAACATATATTTTAGTTTAGCATTATTTTTTGTGAAGCTTTTAACTTCTTATTTCAATTTCACATTAATACGAAAGTTAAAATAAAATATAAAGCGTTAGTAGATTTAATTAAGTTTGTCAGATTATACTGAGTCATGACAGATAGTTCTATGAAGATATGTGATGATTTTTTTAGAGTTAAATATGTTTTAGTCTTTAATCTTATACGAAAAATTGAAATTTGTGTATATTTCAAATTTTGATATTCTTTGGTTTCAAAATTTTAAAAATGAATAAACATTGTATTTTAACTGAACAAAATAATTCTTTTTTACATGTTAAATGGTATTTTAGATTGACATTTAAGTTTAAACGGGTTAAATAAACAACTCAAACGATAATATAAAATGTCATCTAACACATCAAAACAGTTTTATGCAATTGGGTTAAAAGAGTCATACTTATTATTTTTAAAGTTTAAGAACCAAATTATATTAAAATTCGAAATATGAATGAATTGTAATTTTGAGTCCAAGTTTAGAGACTAAAAATATATATTTAATTCTTTTTTTAATTATTATTTTTAAAATTGATGTGTATTTGAGGATTTTGTGTAATGTTTTTAAGTTATATCTTTGTTAAAAGAACATTATTTGTTAAAAATGTAAATAAATTGAGTTATAATATAAGAGTTATTCCACACGACAATTTATTACGACAAGAATAAATATAGTGATGTATTTAAAATAAAGTAATAAGTGTGTTTTCATAAGTTGATGTAGAGGTTAGTTCATACATATAAAAAAACGTTTTGTGTAACATCCTAAAATATATCATAACACTATATCATAGATTAATCATATATAATAATAAGGTAGATCGGTTCATCAAGGGTTAGTAAAGTATTTAACATTTATCCAAAAGAACCATAAAACTAAAAACTTTACAAATCAACATAAGTCTGATACAAAAATACAGACATAAACCGAACGGTGATACAACAGTCTGTATAACCCGACCGGTTTACAAAAGATAAACTAAACCTATTGACCGAACGGTCCAGTCTAAAACTATACACACCCGATGACCGAGCAGTCTTAACTTAAGCAACAGGGTCCTCGCCTTCCAATTCTTGTTCCACCGAACACTCATCACCTTCTGCTCACATCCACAGGATGATCATTGCAAAAGAAAAGATAACCAAACAAACAAAACAAGACAACAAGAAAGTAGGGTAAACTAACGTAATTTAATTATAAACACATATATACAATTCATGCAAGTTCAATACGTACAAAGATGAACGATACATCATGTAACACATAATACATTTAGTCACATACAAATCGAACACCACCATTCATTATATATATATATATATATATATATATATATATAAACTGAACACTATGACTTGACCATCCGGATTGTATGAATATGTAGCTACAGTCGTCCTCGCACTTGTGGTAGTGTAACAGTTGACACCAATCAAGCTACTACCCAAGGTTAATCCCATAATACCTACCCGACACCCTGAGGTGGTACGACCTCCTGCTATTCTCACAAATGAAATACCTCTCTCTATGTGAGAATGATAGTCATAGAATTTCAGGATGAATGCCAGCTTAGCATATCCATATTCATACTTTACAATTCCATAACCATACACGAGACATTCCGCCTTGGAATTCTCTTCCACAGTATAAATAAGTCCAAAATTCTCATATTAAACATAATCTGTCATTCATCAATTATATTTTCATTCATAGAATAAAGAGGGCATGTGAACGTTAGAAACCAAACACTTTCCCACTACCCAACCGAGAGAACCGAATGCTTCGTAAGAGACAGAACAGAAGAAAATGACCGAACGCTATTATTGACCGATCGATATAGAAACTGACTACTAGGAACTTAATCCAGTCCTGAATAACTTACACTGCACACTCATAACTCAAATCGAACTCTAGTTTAGTATCAGAAAATTGTGATCAGACCGAACGGTCATACTTAGATAATACCTCTAATAGACCGAACACCTATAAATGACTGAGTACATAACACCGCCGAACGATCAATCAAAGCAAAACTCTGAATAACACTTATTAAACCAAAACAAGACATTTTTCTTAATTTCTAAACTTCCAAACTTGATTTCTAAGTTATTTTAAACATATTCCACTGAACCTATTACACACTACTCACCACTCATATTTTCACATGCTCTCATTCCCAAACCAGAAATGACCACGTTCTACAACAGGCAAACCCAGTCGAGTTCACATGTATAGGCCTAACACATAATTTGAATACAATTCAATCAAACACACCATTATTCATACATGCAAGCGTCCACACATGAATTCCAAACACAGAAAAATATAATTAAATCACTAGCTTCCCTTACCTTGAATAAACTATGCACTACCTAAGCTTCCACCACTTGACTAACTAGCAACCACTTTCTAAAGCAGCCTACTACAATTCTGATCGGTGAAAAGGGACCAACCAAAGGATTAAAAACAGAAACAAGTTCAGAGAGAGATAGATGAAGAACACATGTAAGCTGCACAGTGCTTGCATGTTCCAGAAAATACCGAAACTTAAAAAAAACGAATGAGTTTACTTACCCACTTCACACAACAAATAGATTGATGGAAAAAAACTTCTTGCCACCAAGGAAGAACTCACACATAACCTAAATGATGATTAGAAGAAGGAGAAAGTGAGAATTTTTAGAGAGAAGAAGGAGAACTGTAGAGAGAAGGAGGAGAAACTCAGAAAGTTGGGAGAGAAGAGGTGCATGCAAAAGTGGCTCAACGTTTGAAAATTTTGCTTATATACTATCGTCAAAAACTGATCGGTCAATCAGCTACACACACCTGTCTTCCACTTTCTGAATTTTCTAAACCCTTTCACCAACACCTGGTTTCCACTCACAGCTGAAATTAATGGTTCTGACATTTTGTAATGATATTTCTTAATTAATAATTTCGTTTTTATATTTAGGCCTAAGGTTTATTTTTGTTTTCTATATATTTTTTATTTAATTGAGTTTTAATGTTTTTTTATTAGAGTCAATTTGATTCATTAGGTTAAATTTACATTTGGAAGGTGTCATGTGTCAAACTAGATGAGTCATAAAGTATAAAATGACACATGACACATTTCAAATTATGTTAACACCTATTTAATAAAAGAGATACATTATTTTAAGAAAATCAGAAAATCACAATAAATCTTTTTTAAATAATAAGAACTCAATTAAATAAAAAAAATTATAGAAAATAAAATAAACCCTAAATATATAAACTAAATTACTAATTAATTTTATTTTATTTGTAAAGTTGAAGTTGTTAAATAAACTCTAAGATGACTTCAAAAGATTGTATGAGAGACCTGTGTAACTATATCGAAATGTTCTAAATATTGTAACCTTGCAATGTAATTAAACTAAAACATCACTTGATAACAATCTACATGTTGCAAGACATACATTTAACATAACCTTGTAGAAAAAAATTGCAAAAGTTTATCTCGAAATATATGCATTGATGCATTCTGTAAATTAGACTTAATATTTTTTAATATAATGTATTTTATTAGAAAATATTAATTTAGAATTATAAATATAAGTAATTATGTATTAAATTTTAAATTTTGAATAATTATGAATTAAATTTGAAGATTTAAACCTTTTAGAAGCAACAAACACAAAAAAAAAGTTAAGACTACATATAAAATTTATAAATTGTAGTGTAATGATTTTAAGTTATATCTTTTTTAGAAACATTATTTGTTGAATATGTAAATAAATTGAGTAATATGGGTCATTTGACATAATAAACAATTTATTAAGATAAGAACAAAGTAATAAGTATGTTTTGATAAGTTGATGTATAGCTATACATATGCAAGTAATTTGATTTTCATATTTACGTTTATAATTTATTTTGGTTCCAATTCAACGAAAGAGATAAATTGAATTTTTTTAAAAAAATTAAAAAATTATAATGAGTTTTTAAAAAAATAATAAGAACTAATTAAGTAAAAAAAAGTTAGAAAATAAAAGGAATATAAAAATCTAAATATATAGACTACATTATTAATTAAGTTTTTGTAAAGTTGGAGTTGTTAAATAAACTTGAAAATGGACTTTAAAAGATTGCATGAGACTTGTATAACTATTGGAATGTTCTAAATAATCTAGATGTTGCAAGACATACGTTTAACGAAACCATGTAGAAAAAATTGCACTGTGTAGATTAGACTTAATATTTTTAAATATAATGTATTTTATTATAAAATATTAACTTAGAATTTAAATATAAGTAACTATGAATTAAATTTAAATTTTTGAATAATTATGAATTAAATTTGAAGATTTAAACTTTTTGAAGCAACAAACACAAAAAAAAAAAAAAAGAGTTATGACTGCATATAATTTTTTTTATAAATTGTTGTGTAATGATTTTAAGTTATATATTTGTTAGGAGTATTATTTATTTAATATGTATATAAAGTGAGTCATTTTGCATAATAGATAATATATGAAGACGAGAATAAAATATTAAGTATGTTTTGATAAGTTGATGTATAAATTATATGTATATAAAAATATTTATAAATTTTTAATTAGTAAATTTTTATTATATATTTACATTTATTATTCACTTTGATTTTAATATATTTTTCACTCGATTAAATTTTAAATTGTTTTAATAAAGTTAATTTGGCTCATTTCATTAAATTGATATTGACAATATTTAGAAGGTGTTAGACTCAATTGATTATATTACAATTTTTATTTTTGAATATATAATATATTTTATTTTAAAAAATAATTTAGAACTATAGATCTAAGTAGTTATGAATTAAATTTAAAGTTTTGAATAATTATGAACTAAATTTGAAGATTTAATCTTTTAACAAGCAAAAACTTGGTTGGATTAGTTGATCCATTATCAAAATTTAACAAAACAAAAATCGTGAACAGCAGGATTCGAACCTGCGCGGGCAGAGCTCACATGATTTCTAGTCATGCCCGATAACCACTCCGGCATGTCCACTACTTTGTTAAGTAATATCCAACTAATATATATAAAACTAATGCTACAAAAATTTACTATTATTCTGGAAAAAAAATTGGCCGGAAAAACTTTGGTTGCAGCAGCTTTGGAATATAGCTTCTGGTCACTTCATTCTCCAGTGAGTTATTATTTGGATATTTTCTCGAGAAAAATTAGCTTTTCCGGGAAAGTCAAGCCGCTCCTGTAATTCCAATTCCGAAAAGGGTAAGCGAGCTCCATCCTTCTTCTTTTTCATTTTTTTTAGATTTTCGTAGAGGACATTCGATTAACTGATCACTAGGTTAAATTCGCGGATTGAAAAGGCGAAAAAAAAAATTAAAGCAACTTGCTCGATCTTGGCGTTCTCGATGCAATCAGATTCGCTATCGGAAAAGGTTTTGGTGCTGACGGAGGAGGAGGGGGAAGAAGAAGAGGAAGATTGCGCAAGCGTTAGCGTAGTGATTGTTGGTTCCCGATGATTCCTCCGAGGCGGAAGAAATGGACCGAGGCCGAGGAGAAAACCCTAATCGACAAATACGGGGAGATGGTGGCGGACGGTTCGCTGGCGAAGATGCGGACTCGCGAGAAGAAGTTCAAGCCGATTGCTTGTCACGTGAATTCGGTGCACCACGTGCGCGATCCTGTGGCGTACCCTTGGCAGTGGAGTTGGAAGGACGTTTCGACGAAGGTGCAGAACATGAGGCACCAGTATCTACTGGTGAAGCAGAAGATCAAGAGGCCTGAGTTTTCAGGGTCCGGAGGCGGTGATTGTGATGATGGGAGTGAGTTTGATTGGGTGGAGGGGCTTACTCATTGGTCTAACTTTCTAAGGTACAAGGATGTGTTTGGGGATGTTGCACTTGTTGTTGGTGGTCATGGTGGCAATGAGTTGATGGCAATCGAGGATGGGGATCACGGGGATCACCATGAGGATCATGGGGATGGTTTTCTTGCTGGTGGTGGGGGGATGGACATGGTTGAGTTTGGGCAGATGGGTCATTCTGGGGATGGGGATTTTGGGGCTGCTATGGATGGTGTTGACAATGAGGTGATGGGATTGGGGTTTGAGTATGAGGCAGAGGAAGGGGAGGTGAATTACAATGGGAGTGGTCGGGAGAGGGAAGATGCGGCGGAGAATGGTTTTGTGTTTGAGGAGGAAGGGGAGGTGAATGGGTCAAGTTTGAAGAAGAGGAAGGTGGTAAAGGGGATGGAAAGGAAAGTGTGGCGGATTCTTGGTAACCAACTGGGGCAGTTAAGGGAAATGGAAGCGCGGTTTGAGCAGCGTGAGGTGGAGAGGGAGCGTGAGAGGCAGAGGAGGGAGAACTTGCGAGTGGAGCTTGATAAGCAGTGGGAGAAGAAACTGGAGGAGAGGGAAAAGGAGAGGGAGGAGAGGGACAAGGAAAGGGACAAGCTTAGGAGGCAGACAATGGCGGAATGGGAAGCTATGGAGAAGGAAAATGAAGAGATGGAAAGAAAAAGAAGAGAGGAAGAATTGATTCATGAGAGGGAATGGGAGGAAAGAATGAATTGCAGGAGGCTAGAATGGAAGAAGAGGGTTGACGAGATGCTAAGCCAGCACCGAGCAGAAATGGGCCAGATGCAGACTCGGTTTCTTCATGAGCAACAAAATCTTACTAGCCAATTGCTTGGTCTATTCTCTCAATGGCCTGCCCAACCTGCTGGCCTATCTGATCATACGAGTGCCAGCAACCATTATCTTTCACAAATGATGCAAAATTTGCATCATGTGAATGGAATTGTTCATGGTGACACTAGGGTCGAGGGAGATAATCAAGAAGATCAATTCATTGTTGATGGATGATGTATCCCTTCTGCCATTTTGCGCATCTCTCTATGCTGGGGAATCCGGAAACATTTCTGTCACAAGAAGTGTCAAAAAAGTGCACATAACTGTTGAATGCATTTTTCATTGTACTTTCTTCAATTAAGTATGATTGTATACCTTGTAGTTTATAATATTTTAGTGTAACTAATTGATATAAATAATGCTCTTCATTTCTTGTTTTTCTCTGTACCGAACCATGAAGCCGAGTTTAAAGGTAACGGTTGTTGTCCAATACATGTTTTAATGCTTCTATTCACACTTTATATAATTTGAAGCCTATAATATGTTCATGCATTCAAGGATTAATTTTCTTTTTCATTTTTAATGTGCTATTCAGCCCTTTATAATGCTTAATGAAACAGCAGATGATGTCTAGACTTGTTCGTCCTTTGTTACTGTTTCCTGTTACACTTTAACCGAGTTCATATCCTGTATTGTATCCAAATTTTAACCATAAGGCAATCTTGCCCTTGTTTAACCCTTGTGCATGTGTCAGATGTGTATTAAAGGGGTTCTCATAGAGTAATGAAATTGAGAGGTGTATTTAGATTTGCATTTAATTGTCCTTTTCCTTCCTTACCTTTATACATAGTTAACTTGTACACTGCCATGTTCTCTTTGTAATCGTTAGTTACTGGTGTTCTTCATATTTGGATTCTCTTGTGTTGATTTCTAGTTTTGTTTTGCAAGATTATGGTGAGGAGCCATGAATGAAGTTGATTGGTAACTTAACTAGAAACTTTTGTATAATATTTTTTAAATTGATATAGCTCATCTCGTCGTACCCTAACAGAATATACTATCTCAGCATTCACCCTTGTTATACCAATACCCAAGTCAAGTGATTGGGGCTGACTATTAGCAAACAATACCTATTCATAACTATCTGTCCCGTCTACTGGAGTTTCACATTCTTTGCTAGTTGTTTAACTGCAAGACACAATTGTTTTATTTTACAGTTACTAACATCAACTATTGGTATCGACTTTTAACTTGCAACCATGTTTATCCCTGTTAACTCGAACATCTCAAAAATATAGCACACAACTATATATAGGTGTCAACGTTTAATAATATGATAGAACAGTTACTACGATATTAAAGTCAAACTTACAGTTATTACAAAAATAATCATAAAATTTTTTGAACTTTACAAGAGCTTCCTATACTATTATCGAACGTTCATTATATAACCGAACGATTATATTTACAGAACAAAATAGTGAACAGTCGTTTCACCAAAACTATCTATACTATATGATCGAACGATCATCTCCTATTCAGCAGGAGTCTCACCGTCCAGCTCCTGTTCCAACGTAAGCCCTTCTCCTTCTGCTCACATCCAACAAGGATGATCATTGCAATAGAAAACCGAACGGCAACATGGATAAAAACATAAAATAAGGATAAGCTATTATAATTCAATTAAGCATGCATTCGTACATGAAATAAAACTACAAATCATTACAGACCGAACGCTATAGCATACAAGAACCAACGTAGATATCACACATAACTTGAATATCATAATTTTCGTACGACTGACACTTGACTTGACCATCCGGATTGTATGAATACGTAGCTTGAGACCGTTCGTGCACTCGGGTGGTGGAGTAATTGGAAAACCATCAGCTGCCACCCGAGGTTAGTCCGTTATAACTCACCCAAGAACCTATGGGCTAGGACCTCCCGCCATTCTCACACAATGACTTACCCATCTCTACTTGAGAACTGGTAATCATCAGAATATCAGGATGAACTCCGTGAATTTCACTATCTGTATTCATACTTTACCACAACATTATCCTTGCACTGAGACATTCCTCCCCGGAATTCTCTTCCACATTACTTGAAACATAAACTTTTACTTGAATACCAATAATACTTCCCATACATAATAGATCATTGCTGTAATAAACAACCAACACCAAGCCATAACATCAACATTGAAAGATCAAACAACATTTCACATAAGAAGATTGAACGCTCAAATAACACCACCCTTAATTACCAACAAACAGAAAGGATCTAAACAACAGACGAATATAACTAAACGTTTATTTAATAGATATGACTTTGACATGAGCCGAACACAACTTAAGAATAGAACACTCTAATTAAACCAAATACTTAATATAAGACCGAACCATATTTAACTATCCTCAATACTAGAACGAACGATATTTCACTATCCTCAAAGTAATAACGAACGATATTCTACTATTCTCAAAACAAGAACGAACGCTATTTCACTATCCTCAAAGCAATAACGAACGATATTCTACTATTCTCAAAACTAGAACGAACGCTATTTCACTATCCTCAAAGTAATAGCGAACGATATTCTACTATTCTCAAAACAAGAACGAACGCTATTTCACTATTTGACAAAACCGAACGCTTAAAGCTTATACTGAACACTTATAATTACTCTTACAAACTATTCATCAAACCTAATACTTTTAAGAAAACCGAACGTTAATACCTTTTAGCTGAAATACACCTAAACTGGTATCCGATCATAAACGAACGTATTTTAAGCCTAGTCCCATTACGAAGTCTACTAATAATAATATATGAGCTATCACAAACTAAAATACCTAATCCAATAAGACTGATTATAAATATATATATAACCACCAAAGCTTAATATATTTATCACTCCCTATAAACTGAACTATTATACCCTGGTAAGGCTAGACTGCTAACTCTATTGATAACTTATTCCCTGACCATAACCGAACGGTTGAGACCGAACACCCAACTATTTTACATAATTTTTGCAGAATCCTTATAGACTTATACAGAACCACCAAAAACCCAGAAACATGCATTTCATACACTCATATACAAATCATCAATCAATTCATTCCATACATACACAAAATCATCACATGCATAATTAAATTTAATAGCTTCCCTTACCTCTTAATAGAACGATCACTCACAATACAAACTTTGCACCACGACCAACACTCAAACGCCCAGATTCACTGTTTAGAGAAACGAACCAACCCAAGGACTGGAAATATGATCAGATTTGAAGGAAAAGAAGAAGACAACTACATGCAACCAGAAACTAAACTTGCATGTACCCAAAAACTAGATTTTCTTAGAAGTAAAAGAACCTACCGATTCAAACCACTAAACGATCGGTTGAAAAGAGGATCCTTGCCACCAACAACCTTACATACACTCTGATGGATGATCAGATGGAAGAAAACGTGAGAATTAATGGAGGAAAAGATGATAATTTTAGAGAGAAGTTAGAGAGAAGGAGGAGAAACGAGTTCAGAAGGTTTGGAGGAGAAGATTGCATGCAGAAAGTGGAACCAACTTTTAAAGTTTTAGATTATATATTCCCTCAGCAACTGATCGTCCACTCTCCTGCAGTCACCTGTATTCCACTTTCTGAGTCTCATTCCCCTCTTGTAGACACACGTTTCCCACTAAGATGGGAAATTTAATGGTTCTGACATTAACTGTTGGCTAATGATAACTTTTGGTCTTCTGCCGTATTATCCTAACTTTCGTATACTTTTTGGGGTAGAAGTTTCCATTATTTTTAAAAGTATACACAAACATGTCAGTTTGGGTAAAATTTCATAACAAGCATTTATTGATGAAGAAAATTCATTGAACTTAGTTTTTTCAAGAAGTTAGGCGAGAGAGCTTGAACTTGTTAGAAAGTTGAGGTAAGTTAATTTTATATTAAAGTAACAAGTTATTTTATGTACATAGTTTCTTATGCAGGTAAACATATATGCTGTTAACTTGTAATAAATGATAAAAATATACTAACTCCCAATTCCTAACCAGAATATAGTTTGCGAGAGCTCCACCTGAAGGCCGTGGTTATTATTTTGAGATCAGTTATGCATACTGAAAGCCCCACCAGAAGATTTAATAAATTTCTTTGGCTTTACAATTTTTGGTTGCGACAAGGGAATTCCGACAATTGGCCAGCTTTGTGGTGTTATTTTTTAACGAACTTTTTCATAAAGGATTTTTAAGAGAAAAAATAAATTAACTATTTTAGAAGTTAATTTAATTTATAGAAATTGTGTTTAATTTATTAAAAAAATTAATCTTTAACTTGGAGATAAACTAGTTTTAACCTGTGGGAATTTTATTTATTTTATTTTATAATTTTTTCTTGAAAGTCTTTTTGAAAAGGATGATTCTGGAAGGACTAACTCTCTTGTTATCTCTTGCTATGGTTGGCATTGTATTAACATGAATGACACGCATGTCCATATAAAGCAGCTTGATTTTCTGGGCAGACAGTGAGATTTATCTCTATTTCAAGAATTGAAGAAATCACCGCGACTGGTTTTGATTTATCTCTGACTGTTTGAAGAAGTTGAACAAAGCTCCCGATGCAGAGTGCAATTTTGGAGACAAAGTAGCAGGAGCAGCAGATACACATTCAAATACACTAAAGCAACTTTTTGGTAGCTTTTTAGGATTTCTTTTCAGGCCTTTTCAAAACATGTTGGAAATGTTTTTGTATACCTCAGCAGAGGAAAGGGAAAGGGGGAGTTACATACATTTTATTTTTTCTAAGTTTTCTGAAGCAATGGAATTCCCTTGAGCTTTTTCTTAGTTCCATGCTATTTTCCATCTCAACAATGACACAATATTAGTCTTTAGTAGCTTTATTCATTGCATTAACGTCTATCTACTATTCCTTTGACTTGAGTTCAGCAATTAGTACAATTTCTTTATTCTTTAGTTTAGCTCAATCATTGTTTTTAAGTTTAACGTTCAACCCAGTTTCCTTGAGCAACTTCATTAAAGCCATTTTCCACTAAGTTAACGTTGAAACCGTTTCCACTATCAGGTTCTTATTCTAGCTAGTTGCTGTTTTTTTTTTCTTTTCCATTTAGTGTGCTATTTTAATTTATTTAGTTAATCCTATGCTTGTTGTTTGTGCTTGTTGTCCGATACAACTGTTTTTATCTTGCTTGCTGGTTCTTCATCCATGTTACTCTCGGATTTCGTTCATCTTTCCTAGTTATGCTTTGATCTCTTGTGTGTTCTCTTATGCTTGTTTACTTCTACTAAAGAAGCTCTAATCCAGTGTTTTCCAAGTTCTTAAACTTCATTTTCAGTCACTATTGTTGCACTGGCACTGTGTTGAACACTGGATTAGAGTAGTTGTTGTTGACATCTCCTTTTAATATTTCTTTTACACTTCAGTCTAAGCATGTATTTCATCCGGTCTGCATTGCATTTTACATACCAACTTTTCACTTTAACATTCTAATTTTAGTGATGTGTATGTTCACTGTTTTGCTCTTATGTTTGGTTTCATCTAATACTATTTCTCTTATATTTGAGTTTTAAGTTATGCTCTTTTTTCCGGTGTAACCCACACGTTGTCGTCGTCTTGGATAAGGTTATCAGAGACACTTGATTGTGTTTTACTTTACGTTTGAAGTATAAATTATTCATTTGGATCCTAATGATCTTCTAAATATGGTGGGTGTCTATTAGTTGGATGTTTGGAATTTCATACAATGGAGCTAGTACATTTGAAGGATTCTCAAGAAACACTCAACACTATATCACATAAATGGAGGAGGGTAAAGACCAAACAACACTCATTTTCCAATTTGGGATAATGAAGATTCACTAGTTATGACTTGGATGTGACATTTCATGATTCCTGAAATAAGTCGAAATTAGATGTTTCATTCTTCTGCCAAAGAGATATGGAATGATTTACAAAGTACTTTTTCATTACAAAAAGAGATTTTCCTGCATGCTATAACATTGAAAGCAAGATATTTAATACAAAACAAAGTTCCCTTTCCATATCAAAATATCACAAAATTCTGAATGGACTTTGGATTGAATTAGATCATAACCAAACAATAAAGATGTGTAAAATAGATGTTGTCGAACTTGCTGAAGCCATGGAAAGAGGAAAAATCTTAAAATTTCTCCATGGCTTGAATCATGAGTATGACCGAATCCGGGTAAAAATATTAGGAAGAGAAAAATTACCATCCCTATCAGAAGTTTTTTTATGGTAAAAGGAGAAGAAACTAAGAGAGTTGTCATGCTTGACGGGGGGATCTCCAACACAAACTTTGCCATGACAATCAGAAAGGGAGTCCACAAAGGAACAAACGTTGGAGGAAAGTCGTTTGAAAAAGGTACTCATAGGGACTATTGTTCATATACGGTAAAAGATTTGGACATACCAAAGAAACATGCTTCAAACTCCATGGAAGAAATAATGTTCTCGAGCTCATGGAAACAATAGAGGGTCTACTCAAAGATGGGTAAATAATACTACCCCAGAACAGGAAGCCACCAATCAATCTAGTCCTTCACAACCACTAAATCTTGATATGAAAGCTTATAAGGAAGAACTCGAGCGCTTGAAAGTAATGGTTGAATCAATAAGTAAGCCCTTCGGATCATCTACTCTATCCATGAAAGGTAAGATTTGTCTCAATACTATTGGTCATGTGTCTCAAGGTATTTGGATCCTTGATTTAAGAGCAACTGATCATATGACACATTTTCGTGTGTCCTTCGACTCATATGGTAAAAAAAATAGAGAACAACTTATTACAGTTGCGAATGGTCAAGGTATACCTATATGCGTCTCTGGAATATAATTTTCGACTTATTTATTGTATTAAAGGATGTTTTACATGTTCCATAATTAGCCAATAGTCTTATCTTTATGCACAAACTTACAAAGGATTTAAATTGTTCAGTAACATTTTTCTCAACTTATTGTGTTTTTCATAACCTTGCCTCGGGGAAGACGATTTTAACTACTAAGGATTAGAGTGGGTTGTATCTTTTGGAGTCTGATGACCAAAGCAAAACAAAAATCATGAGTCAACAAGCTACATCTGAGATGTGGGCAAATTCCAAAATATGGTTACATCATCAAAGACTTAGGCATCCTTCATTCAATCTTATCAATTCATTATTTCCCCATTTGTTTACCAAGGCGTCTCTTGAGTCTTTTAATTGTGATATTTGTTTGTTGTCAAAACACCATCGTGCATTTTATCCTATTAGTAATAAAAAGAGTACTTCTCCATTTGATTTAATTCACTCTAACGTTTGGAGCCAAATAATTCATTACCTTTATTGACAATTGTACCCATGTCATGTGGACATACCTTATAAAAAATAAATCAAAAGTTTTTCAAATTTTTGTTAATTTTTTCCGTCTTGTCCAAAATCAATTTGGAAAAACTATCAAAAGAATTAGGTTTGATAATGGTACTAAATATGTGAATGATGAATTTTTCAATTTTTTTGTCTCATAATGATATTGTTCATGAACTAACATGTATAAACCCCCCCTCAACAAAATGGGGTGGTAGAAAGAAAGAATCGTCATCTTCTTGAAATAACTAGAACTCTTCTTTTCAAATGTCTATTTCAAAAATTTATTAGGAAGAGGCTGTGTTAACTGTCACGTATCTTAAATGGCATTAGTCTTATAGAGTCTCTATGGTCTTTTGTTCCTTCTTCTCCCCTAATAACAAGTCTACCTAGTCAAGTCTTTGGATGTATTATTTTTTGTTCACTCTCATCATTTTAATCGTAGTAAATTAAATCCCAAAGCTCTTAAATGTGTCTTTATTGGGTATCGTTCTAATAAAAAAAGGTACAAATGTTATCATCTCAGAGTTGTTGCGTCTTTATCGCTATGGATGTCATATTTCATGAAACATAATCATTTTGTGTTGTTCACCACTTCAAGAGGAGAAAACACTTGAAGTGGATTAACTCTCCTTCTTGTCATTACTATGTTTGTCTTTGCAGGATGCCCAAGATCTGAGCAATTAAGCTACCATAGTCCACAGTGAGGAAGAAGAGGAAGAAGACATTTTTTTGACAAAAAATATGAAAGAAGAAAATAACCACTTCGACTCTCGAGCAAGAAAATTTGTCTAATTCAGAGGTGAGAGTCTCTGAAAATATCAGTGAGGAGGTAAGTATTACTGAGGATTTACCCATTGCATTGAGAAAGGAAAGAAGATCATGTGCTAAATATTTTATTTCTCAATATGTTTGCACTAACAATCTCTCTAATAAGCACCAAATCTTTATTGCTACCATTGATGCCATAGAAATTCCTACCTTAATCCAAGAGGCCATGAAACCTTAACATTGGAATCAAGCCATGGAAGAAGAGATGAATGCATTAGAAAGAAATTCAACTTGGGATATTGTAGATAAGCCAAGAGACAATAAGGCAAAAATAAGAAGGCAGAAGAGTGTAGATGTATATTCACAATGAAACATAAAGCATATGGGACAAAGAAAGGTATAAAGCTAGATTGTGGCAAAAGGATATAACCAAACTTATAGGATTGACTACAAGGAGACATTTACCCTAATGGCAAAGATGAATACAGTTCGAGTTGTTCTTGCTTTGGTTGCTCATTTTGGATGAGACTTACACCAGTTGGATGTGAAGAATGACTTTCTTCATGGAAATCTAGAAAAGGAAGTGTACATGGAGATTCCCCAAGGTTTTGAAGTGAAAAATGAAAGAAATAAGATATGCCTCATAAAGAAAGCATTATATGGTCTTAATCAATCTCATAGAGCATGGTTTGAAAGATATATCAAAGCAATGGTTTCCTTGGAATGCAAACAAAGCCAATGAGATCATACTCTATTTATAAAACACTCTTTTACAGGTAAACTCACTTTATTGCTTGTTTACATGGATGCTATGATTATTGCAAGAGATGATGAAATTGAAAAATTGGCGTTACAAGAAAAATTGGCAACTCAATTTGAAATGACAGACCTAAAAAAACTCAAATATTTTATTGGAATAAAGGTTGCTTACTCCATGAATGAAATTTTTATCTCCTGAAGGAAATATGTACTTGATCTCCTCAAAGAAACAGAAAAGTTGGGATGTAGAACCTCAACAGTTCCTATAGAACAGAACAAAAAAATTGAAAGTGATGAAAGTGCTCTTGTACAGAAGGCCCAATATGAGAGATTGGTAGAAAAATTGATTTATCTTATGCAGTTAGTATAGTGAGCTAATTTATGCATGACCCAAGAAAAACACATACAAGTAGTTGGCAATAATAATAACAAGAATTGTAGGATATACTTTAATTAATTAACTCTTAACACACACTAAGTTTTTTTCTTCATATAATTTATTACATAAACTACATTATGTAGGGTTGGTTTATATAACTTGTTATTTTTTTTTCTTTTGTAATATATGGATGATTGAAAAGCACCGAATATTGCCTAGTTTATTTTCTTTCGAAGAGTTTGCATACCAAGACACTTTATATATCTTGTAAGTGTATAAAAATGATAGTGAGCCTCACAAGTATGATGCTACGAGTCTCATGTAGACTTTTTGTGCATGTTTCAATTCAAACTCTTCTCAATTTCCCCTTGCGTGTGCGATGAAGAGGTCTAAGCCATTTGCTTTATTTTTTTTTTCTATCTTTTATTAATAATATCAATCCTTTTATTAATGTAAATCTTTATCTGTTTTTCTATTGGGCTATCTTGGTTCCATGTGGGATCTTGTCCTCCACATCTCACTTGTTGGACACGGTAATGTTAGGGCGTGGTACGTTCTATGTTATCTTTGCACACATTACTTCATTCTCTTATGTAACGTTCACCCTTAGTTGGTGCCAGATACATGTCCGTAGTAGGAATGTGTAAGTGTCTAGATCATGTTTGCTTTCTCAAGTAGTTTGAAGTTATGTGATTATTGAAATACCGTTCATGAAGTTTATTGTTGTACCATAAATACTTACATAACATATTGCAGACAAGTCTCATCAATGCCCAAGAAAATAATTGTTTTCACTACAAAATTTTTTAAATTAACCAACAAAAAAGTAAAAGGAATATATTCCAAATTGTGCATAATTTGTATTTATACTTATTATTTTGAATTACAAATTCGAACTTACCTCGATAGAAATATAATTTGCTTCATTGAAAAAGACAAATTCAAATTACATAAGAAGAACATGTGTTGGGAACTACTATATCCAGATGTCATTAAGTATGACAACGGTTGAGGATAGTATCTACATGCTATCTGATCCGAAAAAAAAATCTATCAACTACATGCACGGATACTCGTTTAAAAACTATCTGTGAATATTTTAAAACTTTCAGATATATGCAAGTGCCCATAAATATTTAAAAATAATATATTTTTATAAATTATTAAAATAAAATTATAAGAAAATGTATAAAATATAATATAAATTAAAATTTAATTTTAATTAAATTTAATCTTATAAAATATAAATTATATTAATTTTAATTAAATTTAACTTAATATAATATAAATTAAATTTTTATTTTTATTTTTTGTGGGTAGTGTATATTTGCGGGTACGAATAGGATAATACCCGCACCTGTTTATAAGCGGATATTAATCCACTACCCACAACCTACATGTAGTAAATATCCATGTGTACCAACTATTTTTTGTGGGTTTTATCTACAAGTAATGTGGACGCGAATTTTTTTGCCATCCCTTAACGTCATATACATTTTCTTTTACTTCTAAACTAATTGATCTATACATATTTACAAATTATATAATTCAAAAACTTTCCCAACTAATTAATCATACTTTATGACATTTTCCATAGTGTAAGAAGAAGGCGATGAGAAAGAAAAATCATAATTTTAGAATATATTCCTAAAGAGAACTATGTTATAAAAAGTGAAACACATGAAAATATTGTAAAACACTATAAAAGGAGTTTGAATAGTGTTTTAAAACTTTTTCGTAATACAAAGTTTTTTAATAACTTTTGTAGGGGTTAGATGCTCTACAATAGTTGTTAGACACTTATGTGTTTAACAAAACGTTTGGGAAAACATTTATAAAGCAAAACAATAACATATTTATTTTTATACTCGTTCCTTCCAACTTGAGTTACTTCCACTTCTCCCTTAAGATCTCTTAAGAAATTCTACTAATCTTTAAAAAAGATTACACAAGTTTCATCACTCTTGATTTATAATGAGTATTAAACACTTTTGGTGTCAATAGTAGTCAACTGACCATTGTTTAACTCAACTGAGCTAAACATCAAGTGTTTTAATTTAATTCTGAATTTACAAGATAACCAAAACAGTTTTTCAAACAAGATACATATTTGATAACTCTTAAAGAGAGAATACATTTTCAATAAAAAGCAAACTTGAAGCACTTGTAAAGATTTTCTCTTTAAACGAAAGTGTTAGACAATGTAGAGAAAGTGAGATAGTGTAACAACAAGCTTGTTCATATGCAAATATTCTTCTTGTTTTCTCTTCATGAAATCATCTATATCGATGCAGAGCTATTGTGCTTTATCATAGTTTTGGAAAAAGTAGGTTGTACAATTCTATAGAGTTTGAAGGTTTAAGTAAAATTTCCAAAAAAATTTTCTATCTCTTACCATCTTTATCGATCTTATATACGAATTTAAGTAAACTCTTATACTTTCATGACTTGACATATAAAAGAAGAAACAAAACATATAAGCAAAAAATACATGCAATAAATGTTTTAAATGTTGGCAAATATTGCGTGTTTAAAACATTTTCACACATGTCAACTCTTTGATATAGAAACATAGTTTAGGAAACAAAACATTTAATATATAATTTTTAGACAATGTAAAATGTTAAAAGTTTATTATATAAAACTGTTTGTAAGTTATATTGTTTAGGAAATTTTTTCTAGACGATTTTGTTCTTTTAAATTTCAACATCGTTTAGATATGAAGTTTTAAACTTCAGGTTTGTTTAAGCATACATTTTCTTTTGTTAAAAGCTGTTTGTTTAAAATTGTCTTTTAATTGAAAAGGCTATTTTTATAAAATGTTATTTAAAAGACAATTTATTTATAAATGTTTATTTGATTTATTTATTAAACTTTAAAATAGGAAGATCTCTGTATGTTTTTGTTTTAACAAATGTGTTAACAAATTGGTATGAAAAAAAGTGGTTGGTTTTTGATAAATAATTTGTATGTGATGTTTTTTAACCTCTTTGGGGTTTATTATTAAAAAATAAATAAATTCATGTGATAGTTTTATAATTAAAAAGCTGAAAATAGAAATAAAATTTCAAGAAAACTCCTCTATAATTTTTTCTCTCTCATATTTTTATATTTTTATATATAATAATAGTTGTTGAAAAAATAAATGGCAAGACGAAAACAATGGATAAGTGCAAGGCAAATTTCATTGTCATCTTGAATAGATTCTACTAGAATAAAGAATCCATTGTTTAATCCAAATTTTATTTAGTTTTCAACGGTGGTGGAGAAGAGCAATGTTGAAGAAGATGTTGCGGAGTTCCTGTTCCAGAGGAGGATTAGGAAACAATAGGAAGGAGATGATAGTGGCAGTGATATTTTTTTGCGTTTGCTTAGTAACAATCGAGTATGGAGTAAGAGTGACGGAGGCAGAAGAGTATTTCAAACCGTTCAATGTCACCTACGACCACCGCGCTCTCATCCTCGACGGCAAACGCCGCATCCTCATTTCCGCCGGAATCCACTATCCTCGCGCCACTCCCGAGGTCTTAATTCCTCATCTTAATTTAACTCTTCGCCATGGATGAACTGTAATATAACAGTAAGATGAAACCGCAACTTAACTGAATCATTGAAGTTTCCTCTCTCCTTTGTTGTCTAACTTTCTCTCTCTGTTTATTTGAGTTCTGTTAGAGCTTGTTTGCTCTGTTTGATTTTTTGCTATTGTTTCATTGCCTCCATCAACCTAGATCGTTCTCAAAAGTCAATTTAGAAACTAATGCTGTTTTTTTTCTCAGCATCTTGAATGAGCTTTTGAAAAAAAAAAAAAACAAGAATTCGATCATCATGAACATCCGAGATTTTGCATTTCGGCATTTTCAGCACAAGTGAGCTTGTGTTTTGAATTTCATATTTGTCTGCATAGAAAATTGAAAATTCTTCTGAAACTAAATCGACAAATTAATCACAATTCTTTTATCAGTCTCATTTAACCATAATAGGATATGGAAGTGTCTTATTGTGCATTTGGTATGATGTTAGATGTGGCCTGACTTGATTGCAAAGAGCAAGGAAGGTGGAGCCGATGTGATTGAAACTTATGTTTTCTGGAATGGGCATGAGCCAGTGAGAGGACAGGTGGAAAATTATATTTCTCCCCGCTTTCCGGGCAGTGACCTTGTCTTGTATCTTCAACTATGTATTTGATATTTTTTTATTAATACTAAAATATCAATTCCCTTTTCATTTAATGTGCTTGCACATATGCAGTATAATTTTGAAGGGAGATATGATCTTGTGAAGTTTGTGAAGTTAGCAGCAGCTCATGGACTCTATTTCTTTCTCCGTATAGGCCCTTATGCGTGCGCCGAGTGGAACTTTGGGTCTCAGCCTTTTTCAAATATTATCGTTTAGCATTTTTTTTTTGTTTCTTAAATTTGATGTTTCCATATAGAAAAACAAGAGATTGCATGATGATAGTTAATTAATTACACTTCTAAACAGGAAAAATCCTCAATTAACTTTTATGCCATGCTTTACAATTTTTTCATCTTTTCTCGTTGAAAGTCCTTGTAGTAATGGTTTGGAGTGAGAAACAGTTTTCATTTAATCATTTACGTTTTATGCGAGGCAAAGCACTAAAATGGTGCAGTTTTATTTGGAAATTACTGATCTGGTTACCTTTTGTAAAAAAATAGGTAAATTGGTAAGTTGTGCTTTTAAGTAGACCTTCGATCCTTTTGTTTTTGTTTATTTATTTTAATACTAAACTTGTGCTTTGAAACAAGATTTTAGTATTTTTTTAATATAGAAATTGTGCTTTGAAACAAGATTTTAGTATTTTTTTAATATAGAAATTGTGCTTTGAAACTTAATTTTAATATTTTTTTAATGTAGAAGTTGTGCTTTAAATTATGATTTTAGGTCTTTTTAAGGTGAAGTTATGTTTACAAGCATGATTTTTAGTGCAAATTAAATTACTCAAAAAAGAAAATCCAGAGTGAGGATAGTTTCTGCTTCGCACAAAGGAAATAAACACAAACTTGTACAATGCTGGTATTATAATTGGTACTTGATGGGAAAATAAGTTAAGTTTTTGTTTGTGATCAATACATGCTGATCTTGCCTGTTTCTCTATTTGGATATTGCCTGTTTTATATCACCACTGTCTTGATTTTTTTTTTTATCATCATCATCACTGTTTTGATGCTACCCATCTGTTATGTATTGAAACCTGTGTGTAGTTGGAAAAATATGCATAGGGATTTCAGATTTTACGTCCCTGCTACACTCATAGATTCACCTGCTTCTTTTGATTTTGCTTGTGTTTTAGTTGTTTTCCTTTTGGTTTTTTTGCTCTTTTGGGTATATTACCTCACCTCTTGTTTGCTTATTTCTCTTCAGCAAAGCTTATTTCTCTCTTTAAAAGTAGATAAGTATTTGACAGCTTGTTGGTTGATTCATGAGCTATGTCTTTGCAGGGGTTTCCCAGTGTGGTTGCGTGATATCCCTGGTATTGAATTTCGAACAAACAATGAACCTTTCAAGGTGGACTGCTTTGTTGGTTGACATTAGTCTCTTTTTCTGTTTGTTTGTAAACAGACTTTTTTCATTTGTTTCTTGTTCTCCTTTTTTCATGTGTGATTTTATTCGGTTTTTTCAGCATTCTCAGATATGAACTGTGATTGACTTAACAACCATCTGTTCTTTATTGGGAAAAACTCAAATCTCACATGGGCTAGAATATTTAAGTAGGGTTTAGCTCTAAACCCATATTCCACGATTCTGGAGTTAGCCCAAACTCCTCTTAGTGTGTGCACACGTTTTTATATCCTGTAATGCACCTCAATGTTTGAATCTAGGGGTGGGATTTTTGTGAACTCCTAAAATCATGGAATAAATGTCAATGTAATTGGAAAGGATTGTGTAACATGATTTTGATAGACTTTTTTTCGAAACCTAGGAGGAGATGAAGCGCTTTGTCTCCAAGATGGTGAATATGATGAGAGAGGAAATGCTGTTTTCTTGGCAAGGTGGTCCTATAATTTTGTTGCAGGTGGGAAAAATGTAGATTTTGGTCATTATATACATCACTTGATTTTATTTTTCATAGTCTTGCTAATGAAAAAATTGGCGATGAAATTACAACTGTCTCTATATTATTGTTTTAACTCATTGCATTTGTGTTTCTGTTGGATCCCAGATACTTGATAAACCTGAAGGCATTAAATAACTGACAAATTAGTTTTTTTATATTTGTTACTATTAGTTGAAAATCTTCTATTTTCTGTTATAGATTATTGAGGAAATGTATTCTTTTATACAGTGCCCTGGTGAAACCAGGTAGGGGATTATAAAATTGAGTATGTGTAAAATGGAGTTTGGTGTATAAAAGGAGAGTGCTCTTTTGGGGGTAAACTCGTTTACCTTGGCATTTTGTATTGTTGGATACTTGAGAAATAGAGGTATTTCAGTGTATTTTTTCTAAGAACAGGGAGGAGCTTTTGTTTTCAAGCAATAGTTTTGTAATTCAAGAAAGGAAGTCCTAACAGTTTCTCTGCTAGGTAGGTTTTATTTTTAGTAGGAGTGAACTGCTTTTAGATTATTGATAACTGAATTCAACACTTTTCCTATTTTTGTCTTCTAATTTTTTCCATGTCTATCTAGGTGATGTTATATAATACAGGTATCCAATATATAGAAATTGTATGCGATATTTTAGTTGTTGATGCTTGTTATGTGGTCCTTTTTCTGTATTGATGTATTCTGATTATCGTATCCAATTTTTAAATTACTCAGTTCTCAAACTTATGAACACACTTAAATATTTCGTGTTAGATAACTATTGATTATGTTTTATTCTGTTATCTTGGAATTAGCTCATGAAAGTATTAAATATGATTCTTCCCTTTGTAGAAGGCAATCTTTAACTAAGCATGTGACTGGAATTTCAGATTGAGAATGAATACGGGAACATTGAGAGCTCCTATGGCAAAGGAGGTAAAGAGTATGTTAAATGGGCGGCTAAGATGGCTCTAAGTCTTGGTGCTGGGGTCCCATGGGTCATGTGTAGACAACAGGATGCTCCATATGATATTGTAAATTATATACCTTTCCACAATTGAAAATAACTGTTACTGGCATTTACCTATACTTACTAAAATTAAAATGTGTGCAGGTCTCTCCTATAGATTTTGAAAAAATAACAGAAAGTGTAGTTAAAATATTCTGTGTTTCAAAAAACTAACAATTCAAGTGGTTAATAAATCAATATTGTTGTACACAGATTGATACATGCAATGCATACTACTGTGATGGATTTAAACCAAACTCTCATAACAAACCAACGATTTGGACAGAGAATTGGGATGGATGGTATGAACAAATACATCCTTCGAGGGACTACCTTTTAATATGAGCAATAGGGCTACTATTGTGACATAGCAAGGTGCAATAAAGGCCACCGGTAGCTGCCATAGAAGCTGCTATTCTCTTTCCTGAAACCCTATATTCAACTATATTAATTGGCTCTTTTACTGAAATGGAGTTCTATTGCCCTCAACAAGCAGTGGTCTTTGGCAGCAACTCGTGGCTCAGTTTTTACTTCTCAACATGTTAAATTGTCTACATGGTTCTCTGTACTCTGTATGCATGCTTGTTGTATATGTCTATATCACCTAGGGGTAGGAGAGATTTTAGTTCTTTATATTATATCTCTGATATGCGTACTCAGTTTTTCCAGTCCGATGGTTTTCTTTCAATTTTCTAAACAGAATTATCAACTCTCTTGTCTTCTTTCTTTGCTACAAGCTACTTCCCAATTTTCCACTGTAGCGTTTTAAGGAGGTGACTTCACTGGGCTACATTCGACCATTACCTCCTTTACTTTCTATATGCACTTCTTGCTTGTTCTCTAATTTTGTAAATTATGTGGTTTGGAGAAGTGTCGTAATAATAGGAAAGTATTTACTAATTGGAGTACCTGAAACAAGGACCTAAAGGGTATATGTCTGATTATACTTTTAACGACAATAAATTCAACTTTACCAATCAATACTCGACATTACATAAATTGCTTATAGACCTTTTAGGTTAGCCACTATGTTTTCATTTTGTGCTTCTGTGTGTGTACTTGCATAAACCTTCGTTGAACTTTTGATTGCAAATAGAAGGTAAAAGAAACAATATGTCGAGAGCTGATTCAGTATTTGACTGTGGCTATAAATATTTTGGTTCTCCAACTGATTTTGAAGGTATACACAGTGGGGTGAAAAATTACCTCATAGACCTGTTGAAGACCTTGCTTTTGCAGTTGCACGATTTTTCCAACGTGGCGGAAGCTTTCAAAATTATTACATGGTATACACTATTCGTTTATAGCTTCTTTGTTGTTCTTACCTGCTGGTTGTCTCATGAAGGATTCTTGTCCAATGTTTGTATTGGAGGGCTTTTTATTATGTTGTTGTTCTTTTGGCACATTTTGCTACATATGTTCCATGCTTCTATCTTACTTTTTTCCATTTCTTGTTAATAAATTTGATTTATATTTTGAACATCAAATTGAAACTTTTAGGCAAGAGAATGAACTACCCAAACAACTTTAAAAGTATATGTTAGAAGACATAACAAAAGAGGAGAATATAGGTGTAGGGTAGTTACGTGGTTTTATTAACTCAAAGGTATAAATATGGTTAATAGTAAGTTATTAGGATAAAGGTATCTGATAGGTTGGGTCAAGACAGGTTTGGCATTAAGAGGAGGGATAAAAATAATAACTGAAAAATGATAGTTATAAACCTTCTGTAGATGTTTTTTCTTTTGAGGACCTCTCGAAAGTCCCTCAAGTGTGTGTTCTTCCTTTTTCTACCATATTGGCAGAAAAATTGCCGTTCCTTATGAAGTTTACCAAGAAGTTGTCTTGGAGTTTTTCTGTAATACTAATTGTGTCTTGGAGTTATCTTCATATTGATGAGGAGAAATTATTTTTAAAATCTTTCTATTCATTTTAACATATTTTTACATTCTTATTTTAAAAAATGAAATTATTATAAAGGTGATGTTAGGAATTCAAGTGAGTTTAAGTCTCACATTAAGTAGAAATGAGAAAATTGAGCATTATATAAAGAAGAAAACCCATAAACCCATTCCTAGAAGGTTATGTGGGCTTGGTTCATGTTTCATTTGTACTAAATCTCTCGGGTGAATCCCCTCTAAGACCCAACAGTGGTATCAAAAACAATGATTCGACTTGGTGGCTAGCTTAAACGAGTCAATATGATCCTTTTTGAAAATCTCCTAATAGAGGTTTAGGCGAATGTGTCCTATTTTCTTTGAATGGCAGTACGAGTAAGGGTCACTAGTAAGATACTCATGGTTGTAAATGCTTTCTCTTGAGGGAGATGTACCAATGTGGAAGGTACTTAAACTTGTGGGAGAGTTTGATAGAAATCTAAGCTTGAGTCTTAGTCTCACACTGAGTAAAAATGATAAAGTTAAGCACCATAAAAGAAAGAAGACCCATTCATAAACCTATTGTCTTAAGGTTCTAGTTGCAGATGATGTCAATCCTTATGTGGATTTGACTCATGTGTTATTGGTATTGGATCTTCCTTGTGAATTCCTTCTCACGATGGGTGATAATGCATTTCTTTATTTCTTTAAGTAGTTCAAGTATAATTAACCCTCTATGACTTGTAAGGATTGGTAGCTTTCACATATAAAGAGGATGGAAATGACTTTTTTTTTTTTGTAGGGAGGGACCCCTTGAATGGTTAGCAAGGGAAAAGTTCTTTTAGGTGTAGTAGGTCTAGCCTTAAGCTTAGGTTAACTTTCATTAGTATGGAGGGAGCAACAATTAATTATTTCTAATTCTGGCATAAAATCACATGAACCATTCTTGGGAAGACGTTTTACCAATGTTATTGAGGAGGTTTAGGGAAAATTGTTGACATAGTTATAGAAACTAGATCAGAAACTTAGAAACAAGAAAGAAAATTGAAATACAGAAAATTGAGAATTTCATATAGCATCTTCTCCCTCACACCGGGGCATATACTTCTCGAGCATAGAACTAAACATTAATGGGGGTTCGACAGCAGGTTGAACAATAGACCCAACAAGCAACGAATTTTGCTGGTATATGTTCTAACTCATGACTCTGATACCATATTAAAAACTAAACTTTAAGCTTAACTCATACTCATAAAATCGACTTGTAAGGTGAGGTTTGTAAGTTGAAAATAGGACTGATTTTATTATTCTAAATCATGAAAATACATTTTCATATCCTCTATTTGTAATAATC
The DNA here is from genome assembly GCF_029865625.1 of Vigna umbellata. NCBI lineage: Eukaryota > Viridiplantae > Streptophyta > Magnoliopsida > Fabales > Fabaceae > Vigna > Vigna umbellata. The sequence goes on along the minus strand of NC_142165.1, from coordinate 81,051,950 downwards.
TAATTTTCCTAAAAAGGAAAATAGGGAAACTAAGTAAACAAAATAAAATAGAAGATTATATATCTATTTTCTCTAATCAGGAAGATTCTAAAGATATCCTCTCTAATTACAACACTGCCTCTCAAGTTGGTAAATGAATATCAATCATTCCCAACTTGCCTACAAGATCTTGAAATCTACCCGGAGGAAACCCTTTTGTAAAAATATCTGTTATTTGAAGTTCTGTAGGAACATGAGTTGTAATCACAAAGCCTCTGTCAAGATTATCTTTGATGAAATGTCTGTCAATCTCAATGTGTTTGGTTCTGTCATGCTGTACTGGATTATGGGCTATGCTCTTGGCAGATTTATTGTCACAGTGTAGTTGCACCGGGTTCTCCACTTTGACTTTAAGATCATCCAAAATAATTTTCATCCAGAGTCCTTCACACATTCCTTGAGCAAGAGCTCGAAATTCAGCTTCTGCACTAGAACGGGATACTCTATCTTGATTTTTGCTTCTCCATGTTACTAGACTATCTCCAAGAAACACACAATACCCAGAAGTCGAATTTTTGTCAGTAATAGAACCTGCATAGTCAGCACCAGTATATATTTTATAGTCAATGTGTGTTCTCTTTTGAATAATAGCCCCTTTCTTGGACTTGACTTGAAGTATTGGAGAATTTTGTCAACTGCTTGCATGTGTGCCTCTCCTGGATCATGCATAAATTGGCTCACTTCACTAACTGCATAAGCAATGTCTGGTCTTGTGTGTGATAGATAAACCAATTTTCCTACCAATCTCTGATATTGGGCCTTCTCTACAGGAGCACTTCCATGAAGAAAGGCATTCTTCACATCCAGCTAGTGTAAGTCCCATCCAAAATGAGCAGCCAAAGCAAGAATAACTTGAACTGTATTCATCTTTGCCACTGGGGCAAATGTCTCCTCATAGTCAATCCCATATGTTTGGTATATCCTTTTGCCACCAATCTAGCTTTATATATTTCTATTGTCCCATCTACCTTATGTTCTACTGTGAATATCACCCTACTGCCTTCTTGTCTCTTGGCTTATCAACAAACTCCCAAGTTGAATTTCTTTCTAATGCATTCATCTCTTCTTTCATGGCTTGATTCCAATGTTCAAGTTTCATGGCCTCCTGGATTGAGGTAGGAATTTCTGTGGCATCAATGGCAGCAATAAAACTTCTGTGCTTATCAAAGAGATTGTTAGTGCAAACATACTGATTAATAGGATATTTAGCACATGATCTTCTTTCCTTTCTCAATGCTTATCAGAGGTAGGAATTTCTTGGCTTCCTTGATGTTTTGTAGACTGTCTTTCACAACATCCCTACCCATTTTTCCCTCTTTCTTTCCTTTCATGACAAATTTCTCACTTCTTTCTGAGCCCTTTCTATGAATCTTGGATTTCTGCAACATTTCTTTTATTTCTTAGATATTTCTTCTCCATTCTGCTATCACCCTTTTCTGTTTGTTGGCTCCCCTCTCCAATGTATTGACTCTTCCTTCCATGCTTCCATCACTTCTTGATCTGGCAGGTCAATCCAATTTGGTAAATTTCTTTAGTATAGAAATCAATCTCTCGGACCAATTTGATAGATTTCTTTAGTATGGAAATCAATCTCTCTTACACTCAGCGCACACACAGAATACTGGACAAAAAGATTGTATATTATTATGGTAATCAAGAATACACTGTACACGTCCAAAACAATCAAGGGAACACTTTCCCTCCATAGGATAACAAGGTCCTATCTGTACACAAAGAATTAACAAAAGGTGACCTTGACTTAAGACCTCCTTGCCTTCTTATAAAGGCCCCCCAACCAACTAACCAACTAACAACTAATTCTTAATTTATTTCCTTCTATCCTACACACATTATATCCTATCAAATGCCTTATTTGGCTCTTGCATTCTATAGGATGCCCTGTTCTTTGTTTTGTTCTTCCATTTATCTGTTTATGGTAACAACTTTTATGAAAATAACCTTAATAATCAATATGGTGATATCTTCTAATAGCTGTTTTTCTTATTATATTTCAAAATTACTTACGATGAGTATATACTGATATAAGGGGTTTATCTATATATGATGTATATTATAGTCTTCGTAGATATGAGTATCAGTAACCCACATCTTGACAAGCTATTTTATGTTACAGTATTTTGGCGGAACAAATTTTGGCCGCACTGCAGGGGGCCCCTTGCAAATTACAAGTTATGATTATGATGCCCCAATTGACGAGTATGGTATGTGGAAGAATAACAATAAGACTGTTTTAGATGGTAGCTAATGAATATATTGCGTATAGCATTAACATAGTTGATGAACCCTGTTTTTCTAGGTCTGTTGCATGAGCCAAAATGGGGTCACTTGAAAGATTTACATGCTGCATTGAAACTTTGTGAGCCTGCCCTGGTTACTGCCGATTCACCAACATATATAAAATTGGGTCCAAAGCAGGAGGTTCGAGCCTAGCATGAAATAAATAAATATTTCATAGAAGTTTAAATCATTATGATTTACTGCATTTAATATTTTATTGGTAGTAGCTACACTTAGAGACCTACCAATATTTTTTAGTAGTAGACAGTGACTCACTAATAGCTTATATCTCTACAAAGTCTTTTGATGCAAGTATTTTCGGGATTTGTTAAAGATATTATTTGAAAAGATAAAACATATTCATGATTTATTTTCACTTTGAAAAAGAGAAAGTCATGTCCAGAAGATACTTAAAAGCCTTGTCATAGTTTACCAAGTCTCTCAAGACGTCTTGTGTTGATGATATTTGTAACAAGCTTCTCTCCTATGATACATATGCTTCAACTTTAGGAAGAGTTTTATAAATGAGTTGATTATGTTAAATATTTGATTTGATTATAATAAATATAGATATGATATGATGTGAAAGGAAAACGACTTGCTAAATGTTTCCCATTATTAGATATTGATTTTGTTTGGTATTATTATATCTCTTCTTTAATATAGATTAGAATACTTGTATGTTGGGATGACAAATGAACCCATTTTTTTATATTGTCCGAACCTGTCCAATTTTGATGGAGAATCCTCACATTGATTGGGCACATGTATAAGTATGCAAAATGTTTGACTTTTTAGATTGAGTATGGAATAGTGATAGGTAGCCTCAATTTCTGTTTCCTTTAGCAATGCTTCGGTGGTTACAACTTTCTTGGTTAGTGTTGGGTCACCCCTGATCATAATCTCTTCCTCCCCTGGCCAAAACTCATAGTCAAGTTTCTCCAATTGATTTTAACCTCCCTTAGTGATGCCAGCCAGGTTACCCCTAAGATCAATCCACACCACCGAGCTCAAACAAATAGAACTTTTCTTTCATCTCTAGACCTTCTAGCATTACTGAATATTGTGGCAGCATACACTCGTGTCCTTCTTAAACCCATCTCCCAAGCAAACTTTATAGGGAGGTGTTTCTTCCACCATCGAACCCAACTCAGCCACCAAATTGGTTGAAATGAAATTCTGGTTGGTTCCGTTATCGATCAACATTAACACGCGTCTCCCTTTCAGCCACCCTTGCAATTTCGTTGTATTGGATTGTGTTAGTCCCCTTGCTGAAAAAACAGAGTTCCATCTGCCTTTGTTTCATTTCTTTCTCCTCTTCCCTTTTGTTAGGATATTTATCCTATTTTATCATCATTATAGTGTGTCAAGGGTTATCCTATTTATCATGATTATATTGTGTCTAGGATTACCCTATTTATCATGATTATATTGTGTCTAGGGTTACCCTATTTATCATGTACATGTGTATCAATTTATTCTTATAAATAGAAGATTGTGAGAGGGATCAATTAAGCCCTCTAGAATTATTTTACTGATTCAATCTTAAGTTGGTATCAGAGCGGGTCGATCCCGCTCTGGTTTCTGTCTCTATATCTGTCCGGTGCCACAGTTCTTCGTCGCCGCCACCATCCGCCGCTGCCCGCCGCCGGCCACCGTCCACCGCCGGCCACCGTCGTCCGTCGCCGGCCACCGCCCGCCGTTGCCGGCCACCGTCGTCCATCACTATCACAGTTTCCTTTGTCTAAACCCTTAGGGTTTTTCTTGTTCCTCGCTAGTACTATTCGTCTTCTTCAGAAATGGCGTCTGGCAGTACTATTTCCTTCTCCGGAAGTCCATCAATTACCTTCGAGAAGCTAAATGGAAAAAATTATCTATCATGGTCTGCTGCCGTTGAAATGTGGTTCCTTGGCCAAGGGCATTATGACCACCTTGAGTGAGATGGAAGCCATGTGCCTACTGAAAAAGCTTATCAGTGGAAACAAGCAAATTTCCAGTTGTGTGCCTTGTTATGGCAATCAGTGGAACCCAAACTTCTTGTATCTTTGAGGGCTTTCAAAACTTGTCACTCCTTTTGGAAGTATTGAATATAGTGAAGAAGATTAGGAGAAATCTCCCTTATGTGTTTAGCATACACATAGGGTAGTTTATTTATAATGTAAGATAAGGGTTAAACCCTAAATACAGAATGGGCTAAGCCCAATTAACAGAAACACACAACTTAACATCTAACACTCCCCCTCAAGCTGGAGCATATAAATCATATATTCCAAGCTTGTTACAAAGATAGTCAATTCTAGGTCCTCGTAAGGACTTGGTGATATCTTCCAGAAGATTGAGTTCCCCTATTGGTCCCTCCCCTGTCCTGTTTGGGATCTGTTGTAGCCTCCTCTACATCCCTGGCTATCTCCATAGCCCTTAGCTATTCTCTGGGGTTGTGGGACCTGATTTGGCTCCTAATATTCCCTTGCTTTCGCATGCCTTTGCTTTTGAAAATATTCATGAAGCTGTTCCAGAATTTAACATGAATGAACGCAAGCTATTAATCAAGATAAAATTGACCAAGAAAGAGTCGATTGAAGCCACTATAGAAGGACATGATGTTGCTTTTCCAACTGTAGTACTCTAGATTTTCATTTCTTGTTGCATGATCGTCTTCTGTGAGAAATCTTATCTGAATATTGGATTTCACAACAAAACATTGAAGTTTATGGGCTTTTAATCACCGGTTCAATTTGTTGCCTCCATTGAAGAAAATGGGAGTGATTTAGTTTCTTAGGATTTGGATGAAACAAAGGAGTAGTGTTGGTGAAGAACACAAGATTTTGAGACAACTCCATTAATGGATCTTTGAAGCTCTGGATACAGTAACAGAAAAGAGGAACAAAAAGAAAGAAGAAGATCTATTGAACATAAAATGTAACAGAATTTTATTGTATTTAAAGTTTGATTACAACAGAAGTGAAGACTACTAACGTATCAAAGTAACATGACAGCTGCTTAAAGTTGACAGTTGTTCTTTACACTAATACATACAAATTCCTTGTATTTCGGTATTGAGAGATTTTGGAGTTATGCAGGACAAAAAGGCAGAAGTAGGATTTTAGCCTGTTAGTATAGATAAAGAATGAATGCATCTTATATATACATAAATATAATTAGAAAATAAGCACAAGATTATTTTCTGTGTGTTGAAGTATAATGTCATTATTTTATTATTAATACTTATCTTAGGGGCTTCCTGCGTTTTTATCTTTCAGAACTACTGTCTTCTATAAATACAGTAGTAAAGTGTATCAGTTTTCTTTAATCAAAATATAGGACTCTTCGTCTTCACCGAACTTCATGTCTGTGGTTCTAGAAATCTCATTGATAACTATGCCTACTATTTCCAAAATTACATTACTGTTATCATTCCCTATATTTGTATTCAATTTTTCTATGCTTCAATAGACGTTCACAAAGAATGTATTTTTACTTAGGGACAATGCTTCTGCATATTTTTCTAGTTAGTTTATTACCGCATGTCTTCACAAGCACATGTAGCCAATCCCACCATGTGCTAAGGTTTGCTTGTTGTATGTAAAATTATATAGGTGATTTTATTTTCTGAGTCGCTTTTGTTCATCAATTTCAGGCACATGTATACCAAGCAGATGTTCACCCTAATGGATTGAATTTGTCTTCCTTTGAATCTCCAAGCATATGCTCAGCATTTCTTGCCAACATTGATGAAAAAAGAGAGGCAACAGTGACATTTCGTGGTCGAAGATACACTATACCACCATGGTCTGTCAGTGTGTTGCCAGATTGCACAAATACAGTTTTCAATACTGCCAAGGTTAGTTTATGCAGGGGAACATTTTGAGTTTGCAAAAGTGTTGGCTTGACATAAATTTGTTTCTCCTCTCTATATTATATATTTGTGAAAGTTATTTTACTAATGGTTTACTTTTGCTTAATGATTTAGAGATATTCACCATTATACATATGTATGTATATGTATATGTATGTATGTATATATGTATGTATGTATATATGTATGTATGCATATATGTATGTGAGAAAGGATAAAGTTAGTAAAAGAAACCTTTTCAAAGTTATATTCATCCTCACCCTTTACTTTCTTAATCTAATTGTCAATACTTGTTGGAACCATTAGATTAAAAAAAAGTTAAAGAGCTTGTAAAGTGAGGTTTGCATCTACACATATACTCTAAATTGGTCTTATCTTTAGTCGATGTGTCGATGTGAGACTTCTAACATACTCCCCTTACGCTGAGGATTATACACTCGTGTGTGGGACTAGGCAAATGGGTGGTCTAATAGCGGGTGGACTTTAACCCATGAGTCTGATACCATGTTAAGAAGTGGACTTTAAGCCTAACCTAACCCTACAAAACCAGCTTGTAAGGTGATATTTTCACCCACACGCACATATATATATATATATATATATATATATATATATATATATATATATATATATATATATATATATATATATATATATATATTTTAAATTGCCTTTATTTCTAATCGATGTGAAAATTCCAACAAGATTTTTTTAAATACATAATTTTAGTTTTAATAGCTAGATACACTTGTAATAACGAATAAAATTACAACAAGGACAAAATAAAAAAATTTCTAAAATACATATGTGCTGGATGGTTTTGACAAAGTGAAATCCTTGTTGTCTATTGATTTTGCAATTTTTATTGTGAAAATGGTCAATACTACACTTATAGGATTGTTATATTATTTTCGGGTTATCTGAAATTTTCTTCTTTGAATTTGCACAGGTTAGAGCTCAAACTTCTGTCAAACTAGTAGAATTTGATTTTCCAACTGTCTCCAATATTTTCCCAGCCCAGCAAAGTAGGGACCACAATGGTATCTACTACATCTCAAAGTCTTGGATGACTACAAAAGAGCCACTCAATATTTGGAGTAAGAGCAGTTTCACTGTTGAAGGTATATGGGAGCACTTAAATGTGACAAAGGATCAATCTGACTATCTTTGGTATTCAACCAGGTCATTATTCCCTGCTGAATACTCTGCAATGATACCAAATGTATCACATTATATATTTTTTGGCTTGTTTTACTTTCACTATATGGTACATGCGGTCTGTATTATGCCTTACTTTTATTAAAATGAATGTTTTATGTGTTATCTGTGTTCTTTTAGATAAAGAGGAATTCACTATAGCTATAGGTTTGAAGGACCAACTTTCTTGAAAACTTAAGGTTTTAGGTGAAAGGTCACAGAGTGTTGAAGCATGGAGAATGGAGAGGCACACACTACTGGCTTAAGTTTAGCTTTTTTCATTACAATGGCAGTAACAAACTACTTGGTCATAGAAGGTTACAGTGTCAACGACTAACTTTACTAAAAGTTGAAGTTAGATGATGGCTTATGAATGATTTTATTTCTAACAAAAGAAGCATGACAGATTATGGAGAAGATATCTTCTATACAGTTTTCCGTTTGTATATCTGCCAAAGGAATTCCATCGATGGAAACATGATTTGAATTCCATAAAGCTGCAATAAAATAAACAAAAAATTCATCAAAATTTAAAGCATTTTTAAATGTTGATTCAATGGTTTTCTAATTATTTTTTCATTAATGTGTATATAATGCAGAATATCCGTTTCTGACAGTGACATCTTGTTTTGGGAGGAAAATGATGTCCGTCCAAAACTTACAATAGATGGTGTCCGTGATATACTGCGAGTATTTGTCAATGGCCAGCTTATAGGTAACTGTAGTATTATTTCTTCTGTTTTAATCGAAGTTCTATTCTGGATAATGCACTTTATTATGCAACTTCCGTAGAAAGATTCTTGGAAGGAATCTTAGCATGTGCATTTTTGTTTTGAAGTTCAGCGATGCTTGGGAAAAATAACACACGATCTAGATAGTGTTTGTCTGACACATCAGAGGAATTATATTATGTACAAATGGTTTATTTGTGTTTATTTATATTAGATATATGATTTGAATATAAAATGCCCCAAATTCCAAAATAAAACCTGAGTGGTCATGATAGAAATATCCTTCTGGAAGGCTAGTAACCAACAGCTCGGCTAGTAATAAACGAGAGAACCAAAATATAATTAAGGGCATAACAACCTCGGTTCCTAGAAGGGGGAGCAGTAATGGATGAATAATTTATTCCCTTCAAAACAAATTATAAATTACTATGAAATTGAAGATAATTACTCCAAAGTATAAAAGAATTATAAATTAACCGATGTAAATATAATGACATTTGTGTCACAGATGCATGACAATTTGTGAGAAGAAAATAAATTAACAATTTGTAAAACGTTTAAAAGGTGCATAGTAAAATACTATATAGGTTTAGCTACATGAGAGAACCAAAATGAGGTGGCTCCAGCCTTCTGGAGGGCATTGTGTCTCCTCAAGAAGATGGTGATTTAACAGACAAGTCTTTCTACTCTCTAATTAATTATTATCATCTATCTTGTCATGTCATGTCATGTCATCGAGGGGTAACCCTCATCTATAGCTCATGCCATGCACAGGTGGCTCCATTCAAGGGTAGCCTTCTTCTGAATCATATGACAAGGTCCAAACCAGCAATTACCCCCCTTAATATCTACGAAATTACAACACATAAATCATAGAGTTTTTCTGTTCAAATCAAATTTATTGCAAATGATCAGTGTATCATTCTCATAATTTTCATATACTGATGCCACTCAACACATTTGAAATAATTTTACCTTTAACAGTTAAACTAAAAATGTATAATATTTGCATCTCTGTGTGTTCAAATAAGATATGAAAGACTTGTTTCCCACACAAAAGATATTAAATGATGATTCTATGATAAAATAATTAAAATAGGAACAATAGAAAGAAGAAATAAAATAGAAGCTATTCATCATGATCATTACAATCTTACTAAACCACTCTTTAGAGAACACCAGATCCAGTGAGTTAGTATTCCAAGAATATGAAATATACCTTTATAAAAATATGCTAAAAATATATTTTTTCAAATTTGTAGATTGTGGTTATACCACAATAATAATTTTTTAAGGACTAAGTAGTGTCATTGTCTCTATAAAGCACTATCCCTAACTTCAGACAATGGGTCCCCCATCTTTTCAAAACAAAGCATCAGTTGTATCATAATTGTTGTGCTTTAGAGGTTTAATATTTATTTCTTTTGTTTATATATATTCATGTAGTTTAATTTCTTGTCCAAGTGAAGGTAATGCTGTTGGTCATTGGATCAAGGTGGTCCAGTCTCTTCAATTTCTCCCAGGATACAATGATTTAACACTGTTAACTCAAACAGTGGGTTTGCAGGTGAAATTCCTGATATATTTTTGACATTTATCCTTTTGTTTAATGCAAAACTTATCTATTTTTCTAGTGTAATGTGTTGTGTAGGTGTATGTCGATTGCTTAATTTTCATAATTCATACACTGATAGTGTATTTGATCAATCAAACTAGTTCATTTCGATAAGATGTATATTAGTAATGACAGAAGAATTGAAGAGCATAATGTCAAATATTATGCCTACGTAATGATGGAAATATTAATTACATCCACTTGTCTATTAATTATTGCATTTTATTATAATTTATAGTTGGGGTTTATTTCTACCTTGCAAAAACAGTTTCTAAAGTGAGGTCTATCCAAACATTGCAGTCGTTACTAAATCCTTGTGTCTAGTTGAGGTGGAACTATATCCACCCATCAAACCTATCACAATGAAAGTACAAGACATATATTAAGGCGGGCCCAGGGTGTTGTTAATAAAGGCACATTCCAACATAGTTTTTATCTGATACCTCTATCGTTATATGGTTTTAGTTATGTTATTCTTGAGAAAGAGAATGAATTTTATTATTTTCATTCATGTCTATTATATTTTCCTTATCTCTATTTATAATAATCTAATCTTCTAAAAAAGGAAAATAAGAAAACAATATGCCGAAAAATAAACTAGAAGATTTTATAGATATTTTCTCTAATTAAAAAGATTTTATAGATATTTTTTCTAATTAGGAAGATTTTCCTCTAATTACAACAGTTATGCTCTCTAATGTGTTCGCATTAATATGAACAGGATATTCGTGTTCATCGTTATGTGACTTTTCTTTAGCATATTCTCCTATAAAACAATTGAGGGATAGAGATTACTAACTATACGTATATTCTCATTTGAAACAATATTGCAGAATTATGGTGCATTTATTGAGAAGGATGGAGCAGGGATCAGAGGTACAATAAAGATCACTGGATTTAAAAATGGAGATATAGATCTTTCAAAATCATTATGGACCCATCAGGTATGTATATAATATTTAAACCCTGTACTGATACCAAATAACTATATGAAATATTAGCTGTTTTTCAGAGGAAAATATTACTAGGTCTACGAGTAGTACACTACAGCTTTATTCTGAAAGATTTAGCAAATACACAAGCCCAATGCACATGCTTTCTCTATCTGTCGTTTCTAGATGGTTTCTTATTGAATTTGGATACTACAATTGACCTTCTAATTTAAATGATCAACTTTCAAATATTTTCTAGGGTGAGTCAATCAGTTAGTTACACACAAAGTGCTATTACTTGATGTACATAAACTAATTACGAATACTCTAGCTGAACTCTTTGTAAATAAACCTGTGTGCACCTATTAATATTCAAGACTATTTCAAAGATAATTAACACCAATTCGTCAAATCAATTTACAAGAGAAAAATGAAGATACCAGTACTTCCTAAGATGCATTGAACTTAGCTATACAAAGCATCTAGGCTCATCTAAGCTACCTGCTAAAATAAACATTAAAAAAGCTCTTATATCCACATATTTTCCCATTTCGAACAATATTCCTGTACAAAAATAGGATTTTGAATATTAATTTTCTCTTACATGCTCTTGTAGGATTAGGTTTTAAAGTTTTGCCTGTTTGAGGCTTTTTTGTATCTTTAAGGATTTCAACCTTCTCATGGTAAGTCTGATAATATAATTTTGGAAAACAAAATTCTCAGTTTTGATTTTGTATGAGTTGGTCATTCTAGTTCTGCCTTCACTCCATAGAAATTTAAAATGCTACTTTAGTGGTGTGCTTTCTAGATGTGTGCTGGTTTGATTATCTTTATTCGAAGCTCATTTAGTTATTCTATACTTTTCATCTTATGTACTTACATTCTATATTTGTGGAATTGTACTTTATATATTATGAGGAATTTGAAAATATTGGTTCCACTTTATTTGATTTTATCCCAGGTTGGGCTGCAGGGCGAGTTTTTAAAACTTTACAGTGAAGAGAATGAAAATTCAGGGTGGGTAGAATTAACCCCTGATGGCATCCCATCCACATTTACATGGTACAAGGTAATTATGATCTGTCGAAGTGATTTCTATGTGAGAACTGTTGTAGAGTGAAAGAAAATAGGCTTAATACCACTTATGGTCCCAATTTTTGTTAGCTTTGTTTAAAATGGTCCTAATTTTTTTTATGTTTAATGTAGTCCTAAATATCGTAATTTATGTTCAATTTAGTCTTTTTTTTGCAAACGTCGTTTAAATCGTTAACATCACATCACCAATCAGTGAATTACATGACACTTATTGGCTAACGTGGCTAGAACCATAGTTGACTAAGGATGGTCACGCCAATGAGGGCTTGACTTGTGGCAACCCCTTTCTTCACCCAAAAATTAGGGTTTCAGATTTGCATCGGCAGATTGGGAAAAAGCTTGGTCGATTGCTGCCACACGAGAATAGGGTTTCTCCTTCATGGCGGATATGGTGAACTTCGTGATAGTTGGTTTGCTTCTAGGTTTTTATCCTGTAGGTGAATGAAGAAGGCGCGGTGGAGAAGCTTGCGGAGAGGCGCTAGTGCGATTTGGGTTTGCGTTAGCGATTTGGATTTTGCTCGCGAGAGGTTGATGATGATATTGGTGGCTCTTCACTGTTGCGGCACGAATCGCGCTTCTAGTTTGAAGGAAATTTTTGGTTCTGTGGGTTTTGATCTTCTGTTTTTCAGGTTGGTGGTGGCTGGTGGAGAATGAAGAAGCTTCACGATGTTGCTTAAAGGTGCGAGGAACTCGCGATTCGGTTTCGCGATGCTTGTGTTGGAGCGTTTGGAACAACGACGCGACCATCTGGTTAGGGTTTTGAAATGTCTGATGATGGAGGTGCGAAGATGGTGGTTGGCCGTGAGCGTGGCAGTGGCGACTAAGGTTTCTATGTAGGGGAAAATTATGGTTTATGGAGGTAGGAGATGATGATGATGATGTGTCAAGGGTGATGTGTCACTAATTGCACAATTGGATATTTGACCGTTAACGATTTAAACGGCGTTTGCAAAAAAGACTAAATTGAACACAAATTACAATGTTTAGGACTACATTGAACATAACAAAAAATTAAGACCATTTTGAACAAAGCTGAAAATAATTGGGACCATAAGTAGTATTAAGCCAAGAAAATAAAAAGGGAAAAGAGCCTACTAGTTGTTTACATTGATTTTGTTATAAATATCAACTCATTCATGAACCTCCACGAGGACTTAAGCCCCTTAGAATGTTGGTTCTTGGCATGATATTAGCGCCTCTATGACCAAGTTAGAAGTTTCATACTAGCTTCCCTCTTTTTCTCTTGAGGAAGCTTAGTTTAAGAATGCCAGAATACTAGAACAAAATATTTTAAAAACAAGAATCATGCAAAATGATTAAGATAATTTCTGTTATGCTGATAATTGTATTACCTAATTTTTACTATGGTAGACAAATTCATGAGTGACAGATAGGGCATATGGTCAATGATTATAAATTTATGCACAGGCGTATAGTCATTGATTAAAATAATTTTTTGTATTTAATTGTAATTGAAATACTCTATTAAAACAAGAAAATTAAAATTTCAATAAATTTGAATTTTCTTGTCCAAATAAAAATGTAACAATGAATTGAAAGCTATTCAAGTTCAATGAATTTTAATTTCCTATTCAATCACACGGTTATAGTGTGATAGGGAAGTTTTTGGGGAAGAAGTTTTCATTAGGAATTTAAAAATTTAAGGATGAGATTTTTGTTGGTTGGATCAATTCTCTTGTGGCTAGTGGACATGTTACAATTGAATCATAGTGCTTAAGTTGTTATGCTCTTAAGTAGAAAGAGTTACATTTTGACAATTACTTATAATTTTTAGCATAGTGGTAATTGTTTGATTGAACAAGGTTGAAAGTGTATTAATCAAGTAAATACTAGTTATCAAAGCATGATCCATAAAATTGTAAGGAAGCATAGATTGAACAAGGAATGTGAAACCATGTTCAACCCCATGTATGTGCTTTCTTCCAACAACACCATTTTGATGGTGTGTGAGAACAACACCATACTAATGGTGTGTGAGAGCAAATTAATCTATGATTAATGTCCAGTTGATTGAGATATTGAGTAAATGGACGAAACTCACCACCTGAGTCAATTTGAAAAGTTTTTGAAGATGCATGAAAGCCAAAACCCTAAAAACATTTAAGGCCTAACATTTGGCTTTCAAAA